>NC_142128.1:54815000-55062500 GCF_024610735.1 Ursus americanus | reverse complement strand
GGCTTTACCAAAGAATAACAAAAGAAAAGATAGGTGTATTGCTTATAATTTGCAGTATACATTTTAAAAAATATACCACAATAACTCTTCCATAACATTTTCACTGCTAGTCTATCTTCAAGAAATGTGTGTCCAAATAAGTACACGTGTATGTATTATATCATGTAATATAACGTGGTATAGTGTAGAATAGACATAATGTTAACACAATAACTTGCTAACATTTAATACTATGCATATGGATGCATACTTTTTTTCTGAGAAACTAGTAGTGACAATGACATGTTATATGCTGGGAATTAAAAGACTGAGTTTTGGTCTCAACTCCATCACTGGCTAGCTTGTTACTCTGGGTAACTCATTCAGTTTTCCTGGTCTTAAGTGTCTTTAACCATAAGTAAGCAAAGGCATTTAACATTCACTGAACACTTACAATTAAAAGCCAGGGGTGGGATTGGGCACTTTACAAATATTAACCCACAGAACTGTCCTAGCAACCGATAAAGTTGGCATTATTATCCCACTTTATGCATAAACACACTGAGTTCACGGTATGCAGCAATATCAGAATTTGAATCATGGTCTCCAACTCCAAAGACAGCACACTGCCCACTACGGTCTAGTAGACAAAATGCACTTAAAATGCAAAGTTCTAGCAAATGATCTCTAAGGTCCATTCCAGTTTAGTCAACCCGTAATTAATTTTTTGGGGAAAGCAGTCTTTCCTCAATATTATTTCATTTGTTAAAAAAAAAAAAAAGTGTGTCACAAAGATTCCTCCTGGTATGTTCTACCATAAAACACTCTACTTTAGAAAAATAGCAACTCACAGAAATAAATCTGAAATGCTATCAATAGTTACTTCATGTTTTTCCACAAAAGGTGAATCTAAATTAACACGCTAGGCGACACAACCTTCGAGAGTGTATTCCTCTTTCAGGTATACGGATCTCTGTAAAGATGCCCTGCCACGGGGCTCTGCCATGACACAGAAAATCACAAGAGTGAGTCCAGATGGACCCTTTTTGTCCTAAAGTGCTGACCACATCGGGAGGAGCCAGTCTTCCCATGATCTCCCAGCTGCTCCTTTTCCCTGGCTCCCTCCTCAGCTGAGCCACCCTGTGCCCTGGCACAAACGTGCTGACTGGCTGAGGGGCCCGGCACTTCAGGCCATTAATCCTTTCCTAATGTAGGTTAAGCAGGTGTGAAGCCTCCTTCACACAGAGAGGAGGGAGCCGCTCTTCGGAGACACCCCTGGAGTGATAGTATTTACTAATTGGGCCCCGATGACTGTGTAAAACCAGACAGGGTAGGCTGCTGACCTGGACATCTAGTTATCCATTGGCTTTATCTGAATCCAGCTGACGAAAACTGGTCCTTTCCCCTTCCTGATCTTACATTAATAATTTGCAACCAGGGCTTAATGCCCATTTTGGCAACGAAAATATAATTTCTGTATTGGAAGCAAAATGATGTGATTCGTAGAGACTGGTAAAATTTGGGGATTAACTAAACTGAGTTCACTAGAATTCTCAAAATTACCAAGGGGTGATATTTATCCATTATGTTTTCTTCTTTAAATAACAATGTACTAGCACTTTTTAACTCACATAATAATGTTGCACTGCACCATAGGAGATCTAAGTATGAAATGTAAACTGAACATCCCTTTTATGAGGAGTTTGTGTATTTTTTTTTTTAAAGATTTTATTTATTTGACAGAGATAGAGACAGCAAGCGAGAGAGGGAACACAAGCAGGGGGAGTGGGAGAGGAAGAAGCAGGCTCATAGCGGAGGAGCCTGATGTGGGGCTCGATCCCATGACGCCGGGATCACGCCCTGAGCTGAAGGCAGACGCTTAACCGCTGTGCCACCCAGGCGCCCATGAGGAGTTTGTGTATTTTGTACATCTTTTCTGACTCTCGCCAGAGGAAAAAATTACTTGGCAAAAATAAATAAAAAACGAAAGTTGTTGCTCACTTCAGAGAAAAAAAAATGTAGGGTTTTTTTCTGGGAAAAAAGAAAAATTTTCTAAAGAAAAATATCAATGTATTTATAAACAAATGGAGGTGTTATCTGTTTATCATATAGCATAAACTTCTTAGAAATTTTGGTCAATTAAAGTGATTTGGGCAGATTAAATAGGTTCTTCTAATTGAATTCTTCTAATGAAGAGTCATTTATGATGTTTGGAAGTGGGCTGAATTGGGAGGAAGCAGCTTGGTTTTAGGGAAATCATATGCCTATGGACAGATTCGGTATTGTTAAGACACCTGATGAGTAAAATGCCACTGATATGCAGAGCTGGGATGTATTCAAAGTAAGTTAGATTTAGGGGCACCTGGGTGGCTTAGTCGGTTAAGCGTCTGACTCTTGATTTTGCTTCAGGTCATGATCTCAGGGTCCTGGATGGAGCACAGAGCACTGGGCTCCCCGCTCTGCAGGGAGTCTGCTTCTTCCTCTCTCTCTGCCCCTCCCCCACCTCTCTCTCTCTCTCAAATAAGTAAATAAATAAATAAATATTTTTTTAAAAAATACAATAAATTAGATTTATTGAAAATTAAAGGAAAGAGAATAATAATATAGAGCTAAAGGGAGAGTGCCTCGACCATGTGGACCCAGCTTCGGTTAATAAGGAAAGTCATACTGAAAGGAAAGAGGTCAAATGAGCACCCAATTCCAGCTGCAGATTTCACTTTCCCCTTCTTTTTCTCTATTCTGATAATTCCTCCACAGAAGCGAAGCAACAGTCTACTAGATCTCAAAATCAAAAAATATTCCCTGATACTCCTCACACCTTTAATTCTTCCCCAAGGGCCCCTGGTGAGTTCAGTTCAACTTCCCTTCCTTTGCTTCATCCACACACCGGCACTATTTCCTTTTACACATCAAAACCACACTTTGTATTTTGAACCTGATGGTTACTTACTCACTGAACCTTGGTCTAACAAGGAAGTAGGCTGGCTTAGTCACATAAAAGAACACAGCCGAGGCTGACATTCTTGGGAACAAGGCATACAGAAGTGCAAAGTTGTATGGCTTTTCTCTACTGAGACTGTGATCCAAAATTACTTCAAATTCTCCTTAGGGTGATGAAGTTTTTGCATTCTTCACAACACACACACACACACACACACACACACACACACACACACAGCTACAAAGTACTAGCACTTTCAAGTTAACTATTCTGTTTTGTATAGGATTATTCTTGAATATTTCCTTTCCAAAGTAATTAGGTTACTTCCTCACTTTCATAAACTAATTTTGATATATACAATCCTGGATTACATAGCTATTTTTATCTACAAAATATAATGTCTTGTGTCAGAAATTCTGAGTTCAGCTGAGTAATACTCACACCCTCTTTCAAAAAGAAAACTCAGCAGTTAAATTTTTTGAAGACATCACTTCTCTCCATGTTTAAAAAGTGCCTTTAAATTACTCTGTATTCTATAGAAAACTGTTTCTCTGATGCTTGAAGTCTCCAGCTGCCACACAATTTATATCTCTTTCTTCTGCTCTTTGTTTTTCAGCCATTTTCCCTGAATGTCAAAGTCAATTTAGTGCATTTCACTTTGCTGAATAAATCAGAGGCGAAATCCTTGCTAAAAGTGAAAATTTGATTTGCTAAAAGGAGCTTAGGGCAACTATTAATCAATATATCCAGAGTGTCAAAGCCAAGGCCAGGATAGACATGCATTCATTTGGAGATTGGCTGAGGCAGATAAAGGGGGACGCAGGGGAAAAAGTGCAAGCAGCCCACAGAAGGAAGGCGGGGTTAGGGTTGGAGGGAGGGTCAAAAAGGAGCAAAGAGAGAAACAAAACACGCTGCCGTCATGTTCTGCTCTTCTCCCTCAAATTCTTGTTCAGAGGTAGAAAAAGATACTTTGATTAAGCATTTAAGCATATATGAATTATACTAATCCTAGCAGCTCTCGTATAACCATTTCCTCACAAGACACAAAAGTCTTTTTCTCTTTAACTCATCAAGTAGCCTTGAGAAGAATCCAAAAGTCCGAAGTAACAGCTCCATTAACAGAGGTGCAGAACAGAAAGAGTTGGGCCAAGTCTATAGGATGTCAGTATTTTGATAATCTTCAGGTAGGTTATAAGCTATTTCATGCTTCTGAAAGATCATGACACAGAGTAAGCCAAATGATTAGACGCATCCTATCACCTCATCATTCAAAAGAGTTTAACAATTACCAAGAACTTGCCTGAAAATGCTATTCTATTTTAGGACATAGCACATACAGAAATCTTTAACACTCAGAAATGTAACACTGTTGTTTTCAAAAGTACACTGAGTGAGCTTTCTCTGTGTAAGTTGGCTCAAGGTTCTGATTTTAATCTTTTCAAAATGCAGTTTTAATCATGTCACTGAGTTAAACATGTTAATTGCTTCTATTGCCTTCAGTATAAAATGTTATTTCCTTCGCAAGAAACTCAAGATTTTTTATGATGGGGTCCTTGGCCACGAATCTAGTCCCATGCTGCTCCTTCCATGCTTCCATGTGACTCCGTGTGACAGCACCATCACAGCCTACATCACGGAGTTAGAGCCATCCATTCACCTTTCCGAATCACCCACTACGCCGGGAGGGTCATAAAAGCAGAACCTGTGCTGTATTCATACTCGTGTGCGTATTTCTTGTGCACAGTGCCTGACACACAGCTGGCTAAATGCCTTATGGAGGGAGGGAGGGAGGGAGGGAGGGAGGAAGGAAGGAAGGAAAGAAAGGAAAGAGGAAGGAAGGAAGGAAGGAAGGAAGGAAGGAAGGAAGGAAGGACGGAAGATGGACGAATGGAAGGAGGAAGGAAGGGTGTGTTGGGGGGAGTGAAAGCAGGAGGGAAGGTGGCAGAAAAGGAGGGAAGGAAGGAGGGAAGGAAGGAAGAAAAAAGGGAGGGAGGAAGGAAGGAAAGATGGGACGGAAGGAAGGAAGGCAAGAGGGAGGGAAGCGGGGGAAGGAAGAAATGGATTCAAGGTTAAGCGGTGGAGCTAACATTTTGATATTTGGTGTGGTTGAAAGTCACTTGACTCACTTTTGCTCCGGTTTACCCATAACTCTCGATCAAATTCAAGGGCCAGTGAATCCAAACACAGTAAGGGAGGGGAGCATCCAATTTTAGCAACTAAGCATTTAAGGAATTTTCCAACTACTCCGATAAGTAGTTAAACAGCTATTGTCTCATTTCATTAAAATTTGTGATCAGGTGTATCTGGGGTACACTATCAGTCAAACACGGTGATTTTCACTGACTGAAAAAAAATGTCACATATTTCCTTTTTTATTCATCCTCCTTTCCTTGAATCTTGCATTTTGTAAGTGTATAGACAAAATTGAAAGATAGGGCAAATATGTTATGTTCACCTAAACTTGTTTTGAGAGTAATCTGGAACGTAACGTAATCTGGAACAAATGACACAGAACGTGGGGGAAGGAGATGAGGACAGGGGAAAAAGACAAAAAGAAGCTACTGGTAAAAAGCCATTTAGGTTAAATATTCTGTGGGTCCAAATAACATGAATAGTGTGAGTCAAACTTCCTGACCCTCAAGTTTGCTCATATATAAAGTGGGGATAATAAGAATAAAACCTACCCAGAGAATAAAAACAGAACTGTTGTGGGTATCCAACAGATGTTTGTGGAAGTGCTTTGTAAACAATATATAACTACATAGATGTTACTTCTTTTTGTATTGAAAGCTTAATCTCATTAAAATGAGATTATCACATATATTTATGTGGACAGAGACACATGACTCAGGGTAGAGATCATGTCATGTAGATCTTTTATATTTCCCACAGTACGAAGCGTAGAGTTGGGTACCTGGCACCTACTCAAATACTTAAACTGGAATCAATGATTACTATGAAATTATGATTCTATTTTAGGACATAGTACATACAGAAATCTTTCACACTCAGAAATGTAACACTGATCAAAACACTTTTTGATTAGAGGTATACAATAGCGTGGCTATGTATGGGTGGCAAAAATAATTTGGGGAATAGAGATGACGTGAGCACAGGTAATCCAGCATGGTTACAGAATGGGCATTAGGTCACGAACCATGGTAATCGAAGGTGACAGTCAATCTCCAGGAGCATCCTTAGGATTTGGGTTGTCTCTTGAGCTGGATCTCTGTCTAGGAAAACCGGCAACTTCTTGTTGGCATATATATATATATATTTATTTTATTTTATTTTTTTACTTCTAGCAAGGGTAGCTGCATAAAATAAAGGACCTTACGTGACCTTTCAGATTATTTTTGTCATAACATACTTTTCGACTTACTGGTTCCTGTTTCCATATCACAGTTGTGACTTCAGAAACTGATAAACATTCAGTTATTTTAGGTTTGGCCAAGAAGGATGAACTAGATTATTTAGATGCTAACGATCCAGCCCGCCTAAGACAAATGCTGACCATATCTATACACAGATCCTTCTGGTTAAATAAGCTTCCCTCCTACCTTTGTATTACAACCGATGTTTATGGTGAATATTTTTTGAAATGGATTTTATTAACACCGACTTTTTGGATCACTTGGTTTTAATTGCAATAAAATGACAATCTATGTGCAGTATCTTAGGAACTAAAATGAACACTGATATTCTACATTTAGATCATGCTTTATAATTTGCAAATTAATTATACATATGTGTTTAATTTGCATGTGTATTCTTTCCCTCATTTGATTTTCACAATATAACTAATGGCTAGAGCAATTAAGTAACTTAAAAAAATTACTCCACTACAGCTTAGGCTGCCTGATTTTACTTTCAGGTTCATTCCACCTTCGGAAACCACAACGATAGACGCACAGGTAAGCGACTACCAAGTACATGAAATATAACTTCCAAATATTTGGTAATTGAATAGAATTATAATTTAAATAGTATTATTAAGTGCCAAGGCTTTGGGTCTAAAATTTACATTTTCTCCACTTAACTAAAAGACTCAACTACTTCATAGTTCTGAAATCATTAAGTTACATACACAAAAGAAAAATTAATCCTGAGAAAAGAGGCTGTAATCACTTCAATTCATTCACAGCAAAGTGGAAATTACAACTACATGTAAATTCAGTCTTGGGATGGGGTAGAGAGTGGAGCCTCAGGGCCAATTAGCAGTTTGGGGCTACGCATATTTTAAATCAACTAATTAATAAAATATTTATCAAGTGCCAGTGATACAGATCCCAAACTAAGTATTAGGTGCTACTTATATAACTCTCTATTAGTCAACCACGCCCTTGACCCGCACATCAAACCATAATCACACACATATACACATGGAAACATACTTTCATGTTATAAATGGAAACATAATCTATGGTAATTATTTCCACCACATTTGTTTCTGTGTGCTTTTTTGCATATACCGTCATCACTTAATGGTGCTACCCCTTTAAGATAAGGAACGGGCATTTTAAGAACTTCCACAATTTTTGTTGGGGATGATATAATCTTAAAAATTGGTCTCTACATAAAATGCATTAGCACAATGGAACAATCTTTAAACAGCATCATTAGCAATAGATACTTGAAATACTCTTGGGTATTCACCCACAAAATTTATATCCTAACGTAGAAATAGTTTATACATGTTCCTTAAAGGTTTCTGCCATTGCTTGAAAAGTCTCAATACTTCTGTTGAGAAAAATAAAAAATCCAAGTCAACGAGCAATTTTTGATACATTCTTCTAACTGCATGTTTTTACAAAAACGCTTCAGCGTAAATGAAAAATACTGGTTTCTATACTTCAGATTTCTGTTTCTCACATGAATAAACTACGCGTAAAGACTGTTTTATCACATTATCTTCCTAGTGTGGTTTTCCTTTAGAGCGTAATACTTCCTGTCTTCACTGAGTATGAATAAAAATTGTAGAGTTTTTTTTTCTGTTTTGATAGCATTCCAAAAGATACCATTTTATAAATGTGACTAAGAGACCCTGAACTTACACACGAGTCCTCTTCTTTAGCAGGCAAAGGTTTAATTTGTCATGATAAAAATAAACAAGCCTACCTGAAAACCTGCCATCTTTGATAAAGGAAAAAATGTTCTAAGATACATTCATTCACTTAATTGTTCAAATACCCTTCTATTCTTTTAAAGTAAACTGTCGGATGAGACCCATAATATATTTAAGCCACTTATATAGGTCAGCTAATATGGGTTATGCTTTTTTAAGCACCATCTGACTAAGCACATTCTGCATTTTGCTAACAAAGTAACAGTACATAATAATATTTTAATCAACCACAAAGAACAATAATAGATCTGACTGCTGGGCTGATAATCGTCTTATCACACCCTGTGAAACCTAGCTCTAATATTTGACGGAGCCTCCATTACTTGGCAGCCCATTCTAAAAAAGGCCAACAATGGGGAGAGAATGAAGTGGAGTGTGCAGTAAGTCCGTATCTACATAAAAGAGATTAGAGGCGACAGCGTTCCATTTTACAGCTCAATCATATTGTGTTAGCATGCGCTTATCCGAGCGCGGACGAAATTGAAAGAGAAATAAAAAAGAGTCAGGCAGATAGGAACCAGAAAAGCGAGGCATGAGCAATTTCCAAGGATATAAAAGGATGCTAATGGCGGGGCCCTGTCATTCTTAAAAAGGGCTATTAGGGCACCATCATCTGTTCTTGTGCCCTTATGCTCCTCCAGCTAAAGTCAAGCATTTTCTAAAGCCCTTGTGATCTTTTTTCTTCTATAGATAAAGTATGGGCATGTTTCCTAAGAACACACTTTTCCATTTATATGATTTATTAAAGTAAGTCAACTAATTCGATTTACTGATAAAAAAAAACACTTCATATGTATTTTTCTTCAATATTTTCTTTTGTTGAATTCTGCACTTTTCTATGTAGCAAAAGCAAGCATATAAGAGTCCGTTCCCAGCAGCGCACAGAGGCTACTGATCTTATCTTAGATGCTAAACTTAATTTTTTCAACTGTGTGCGTGTGTGTGTGTGTGTGTGTGTGTGTGTGTGTGTGATGACACAAACTGAGAGCAGCATAAAGAGAGCAAAAGGCTTACATTTTAGTATTAAAGAAAGATTTCACTTTAATTTTAACAGAAGCGTTACACAAAGAGTTTTAAAGTTAAGACAAAGACAGGGGAAATTTCAGTTCCGATCTGACTTTAATTCAGTCTCTGACCCCAGTTATGAGGACTGGGTCATGTTATCAAGAACATGATTTTACTTCTATCAAGGCAGAAATGTGACCTTAATCTTTATATTCTCTTTGTCTCCTGCCCCACCAGTCCCCCATCCTATACTCCAAATTGCTGCGCCCAACCGCCCTGAACCTGGGGTATACCAGCACTCTCAACATCAGAGCATCCTCTTCTTCTACCTCAAAACACCAGAAGGCAAGCTTATTATTTAACAATTTAAAAGAATTCCAGTTAATTCTTGTTTGGCTAATCCTTTTCTGAAAAGCCAAGCCACTCCTTGTAATCATTTAAACACCCTGAGGGTATCACGAACACCGAGCTGTGAATCATCACTCCACAGTGACCTCCTCTGGCATTTGCTATGGAGAGAGAATAACGTCAGTCCCCACCAATTCTAAGCCTCAGCTTAAGACTGAACACATAATCGTATAGTAATTGTTTCCACCACTGGAAATGCTGTTACTCATAGTTATTTAAAGTTACTGTCTTCACAAAAGTCACCAGAGCCCCTTTACTGTGACAGGTTCCTTTGTAAGCTGACATTTCTACTTAGATGCACAACTGGACGCCCAAATTTATCACTGACTTTTCCTTACCAGAGAGCAGGGTAAGGAGTTGTTGACTTTTACTGGTCTTTATTATGGGATGTCTGAACAATATTAAAATATCGGCTTAACACATCTCTTAATTCAGGGAGAACTTGCACAGAATTCTCTAAAATAATGGGTGGTTTTGAGTCATAGTGACACAGTCTTTCATGCTGTTATTATCAGTAATATGAACACTATCATCGTTATTATTTTGAAGTGGTTCTTTCAAATGCAGTCAACTGGTATCCTGATTCTACTCCAGGAAGCCATACTGAATATGCTCTGAAGGCATCGGATACGTTTGTGAAACTGTGTAAGTGTTTTTACCTCTTTATGCCTCGAACGTCCCTATATTTGAATTAAAGATAATAGTACTTGGTTCCTAGATTAAAATAACAGTTCTCAGGTGGGGAAGAGGAGCACAGTTTTGCCCACCAGAGGACATATGTCCACATCTAAAAACATTTTTGTTTGTCACAAGTCAGGGATGCTGGTGATAGAAACCCAGCATGCTGCTGAACATCCTACCACCAACAGGACAGTGCCCCACAACAAAGGACGACTGGTTCCCAGTATCAACAGTGTCAAGGCTGAGAAACCCTGGCTTAGAATAATCATATCTTTTTGTCTATTTTATATTTTATTTTATTTTATTTTTAAGACAGGGAGGGAGGGAGAGAGAGAGAGAAAGAAAGAGAGAGAGAGGAGAAAGGGTCAGAGGGAGAGGGAGAGAGAGAAACTTAAGCAGGCTCCATGCCCAGCAGAGAGCCCAATGCAAGGCTCCATCTCACAGCCCTGAGATCATGACCTAAGCCCAAATCAAGAGTTGGACACTTAACTGACTGAACCACCCAGAATCATCATATCACCCAAATATCATCCCAGAATCATGATATTTTAAATATGTGAGTATAGAGGTGCATAGCTGGCTCAGTCGGTACAGCATACAGCTCTGGATCTCAGGGTTGTTGGTCTGAGCCCCACACTGGGTGTAAAGATTACTTAAATATAAAATCTTTTCTAAAAATTAAAAAAAATAAAACACGTGAGCATGTATGTGCATGTGTGTACATGTCTATAAATATAAACGAATAAAATATTTAAATATAAATGATACATATACATTATCTTAAAAAGTGTCTGTGGCTACTTCAACAAATATTAATTTTCTTTTGCTCTAAAGTCCTTTATAGCACTTTTCATCTAGATAAGTTTCATACACTGTTTAAGCAAATTCTGACAATTTCCACCGCCACGATTCCCAAATGTCTTAACATCTCTTAGCATACCCTTTTTTCCTTTTTTTTAGAAATCACACAGATGTGATTAACAATCCAAATGTGATATCAACTATCCATATGATCAAATTCTCATCCTTCTTGTCCACGTAGTAACCCTTGTTAGGTACCCTCTAAAGAACACACTCAAGCTCACCTATTTAACTAGTTTTGACTTAATTTGGGGTGCTTTATTAGCAAACAGTGTAAGACAAAGTAGCTAGTATAATACAGAGTGATGTTTAAATTAGTTTACAATTTGCTTGGCCTCATCTAGAACTGCACCGAACAAAGCCATTCAGAAATGTCAGCTGTGTTCCTAACCACCGTAACAAATTGTCGCCTGAACGCTGCACACCTAATGACTTCAAATTAGCTTCACTGCGATATCGCCTGACAGTTCGTTACGACTGTTAGCAACATAGCTGGCGTATCATGACCAAGAAATTGGTTTCAGTGTGGGCTGGGAAAGGGACTTCCATCAATTTGATTAAAGAAATTACTGTAGCATTCAAAGCATAAAGACAAACTAGTTTAAGGAGACAGAAAGAAGTTAACCGTACCGGAAAAACACTGCTCATCGTTCAAAAACTTGTTTACAAACTACCTGGAGATCAAAGTTCACACAAACAAACAAAAGTAATTCAAGTAGACTACTAAAATTCTCAACACTTGTGACCAGGCATGTTTATTGATGTTATGGGATGGGCCGAGAAAGAAAGTAATAGGATACTTTAAAATACTACTTTTAAGTTACCATATGAGAAAGTGTAGGATGTCTACTTAATATTTATTTTTACAACTTGTGTACAAATTCATGTAAATATCTAATTGTCAACCAAAGCTGCACTGGTAAATACGAACAGCAATTCAGGGTAAACAGCCACCATGACAACAAAATGTGTGATTCTTAAAAGGAAAAAAGGGCACGTTAGATGTGTGCTGACAAAGACATCTTTTAAAGTGAAAAGAAAAAAGAAGTATTTCCTTAGGAGAAAGCTCAGAATTTTAAGAGGGAGAAAGACATACTTTTTTAAAAAAGTTATATTCTCTTTACTTTATGTTGGCAATAATACCTTTGCATATGAAAAGAAATAACCAGAATTCAAGGTGGTACAGACAGAGAAAGGTTATGATTCCATTAAGGTCAAGCAAAGCTAAGTATGAAAAAACAAATGTAAAGGTTAAAGAACATAGCAATGAGAAATTTTTGGATTTGCCTAAAACTACATATTAGGGAATTATTGCAACCTTTACGGTTTCTTTTTTTTTTTTTTTTCTTTTCAGAAAATGTACCTGGAATATGCTTCGCCCATCCAATGATAACCACCAACTCCCGGTCAGCCAAGTCACACAGTGTAGTGAGGGCTTTGATGTCACTGTCAGGGACGGTAGGGTCAGGCATGGCATAGATCTTCTCCGGTTCGGCCACCAACAAATGTGAGACAATCTTGTTATCTGCAGGATCAGACCAGAGCACTACAAGATCACTAGTAGCATCATCCCTCTTTCATAACCCCTAAAGTATGCTGTGTTTTGACAAATAACCCCAATCGCCTACAATAAACCCCAAATATTCTGTTTATGGCTCAATATATGCATAGTAAACAGTGTTCAGGAAAATGCATAGGAAGAAATAAGCCACTGCAGTTGTAACGGAATGTGTTCCTTTCTTCTTCTTTGCTCTACCTGCCTTTGCTGGAATGAAGCATCTCTCCTGTAATGAAATTTTTTATAGCAAACAGATAAGAGAAGTTAGATGCTTTCTGGGTTTGCTCTTTGATTCTTAAGTGGGATTTGGGGAAGCAGATTCAATAGTACACAACATCTTTAAAACAGAAATCCACGGTCAACCACTGAAATATAGAATATAATGTGAAAGGCAAAGAACTACCAATGCCCATAGTCATAATGGGCACGAAAGTCATTAATTGCCTTAATTCCTTTCAAGAAGAGCAAAGGTCAGAGCCCTTCTGCCTGGGTGAATTACTGACTATATAACTCTATCTCTGTGGGATGCATTAAAGAGGAATTTCTCTCCCTTCTCTCCCTCCCCACACACCCACCCTATCTTTCAAATATAGCCAATATCCGTTTCCAGAAAAATACTCCTACTTAAATGTTACAGTATTTTCTCTTCGGAGTGTCTAATTCTTTAATCCTCTATTTTCATCTGTTGTCTTTAGCTCATTCTCTGGTTCAGATTTATCTGTCTGAAATTTGTGATATATGTTTTTAAAATCCTTCATAAAATAAACACTAGAGACAAATGGAAAGCATCACATCAAATGTGTTTTATTGCTTAGGGGCATGTGAGAGTTTATGGAAGGGTTGTAAAGCCGTGCTAACAGAATGATTTTTCTTGTTGGCCCTATTTTCAATTTCTATGTGTAGCTTTAGAGTTTATACTTTCCTCTAAGTGAAGAGATTCAAATGCATAAGAATAAACCCAAATACTTCAATGTTCTGTGTACTAGTACTCTAGCAAACCAGGGCATTAAATAGGCCCTTTGTGAGCAAAGCCAGTTTCCTCTGCATTTACTAGATAATTTTCCTTTCATTCTAAGTTTTTAACTTTTTTAACTCCAAATGAAAAGACTGCATATACTTTAGAATTGAAAACATAGCATTCCTTTTAGTCTTCTTTAATGAAATGACAAGGAAATTATCCAAGCTATAATTAGCCATTTTCTAACATTTTAACATTTTATTACTGTGGCTGCTATATGAATTACATTTATTGCAAATAATCAACAGATAACCATTCATTGACAGTAATATTCAATTATCACCAAATTGAAAATGCAGATTTGGGAGGAAATATTCCCAAACACCATATTTTGTAGGAAAAAAATATAAAATTAAATAGATTTTTTTTTTTTTTAATTTGTAGGATCTGTGAAGAATGGCATTTGTTTCTTGTATAGGCTATGGAAACAACACCCTGTATTTTTAGTTACGCTTGGAAAAATTTCAACTTTCATTGCTCTGACAATGCAACAAAACCTGTCAGCAACTGTGAGTTTTCTCAGGATTAGACGAAAATGCAATATTTAATAAAGGGCACAAAAATGCACCCAAAGGAAATCCTGATTCTGGTTCTTTTTGTCCTGAGAAGATGGTTACCTGTTTGACCCAAGTCAATGGATACTTCGCCAGAAGGGTTGGAGAAATTTGGTTGAAGCTAAGAAATTCCCATCATTCAGAAAATGGAATAGCCGGCAGCACTGTTTCTAGGTAAATCTTATTTAATGTTTCCCTAATTAGAATCAATAGAACCCAATTTTCATTCTTGGGCTTTTGTATTACACAAACAGTCAGGGTCCAGAAATCTCCCTCAGCCAAAGCCCAGGCAACAGCCTCTTGATACTTATCTGACAGGATCTGAAAATTAAGTTTTATAAATGTTTGTTACAAAAACACACTAATTGGATGGACTAAGGAAAATTAACACAGAGGCCTTGAGATAATGAGTAATGATTTATTAGGAGTCCTCTTTATCTCAGACAAATGGAGCTCACTGAAATTGCTATAATCTTCTTAAAGGTACTTGACGAGCCACTTCCCAATTTCTCAGGTTTACGCTGAAAACCATAGATGTCCCTCCCTCATGCGGACTCGCAAAATGGGCTAGTGCTCATTTTTCTCTCAGTAGAGGAAATTATCAATGGTTTCAGTCAATGCTCATGTAAAATAAATGAGAAATGGGCAGTCTGTGTAATACTGAGTCTAGGAAAACTAACCTCTAATGAAATTAAGCATTCGTGTTTATTGCGTTTTATTGTATTATCAGAAAGTTTTTTATTATAATGTGCAAAATCTGCTTAATGCAGTCCTAGATTGTATTTGCAGAATGCCAAACAGCTTATGCGGGCTGAGGAGAAGATGCCAGATTGGACAATTGAAGGTATAATCAACATAATGTTTTTTGGAAAGGCGAAAGGAAACTATGCCATATGTTCACTTAAGCTTTAATTTTATGTAAAACTGGTTGTTTTTCCTTTGACATAGCTAAAATGTCCTTTCATTTACAGTTCAGGGTCTGTTTTATTTATTTAACAGATCCCCATATGCTCACATGTAAGATGCACAGCAGCGACCCCTCCTGGACAGTCAGAATCAGGCACGGACACATTCTCTTCCCTTGAAAGCAGATGAAACATTACCCGTGTCTCTTCTACCACCGCTACTGGTGAGAGCTGGTTGTGTCTTCTGAGACCGAGACAGCTAAATGTGGGGACTGTTTCCATCAAGCACCTCTCAGTGCCTCGTACAAACTCTATGCATAAATACCCTAAAAGGCGAGTCTGTTGCACTGGAACTATGAACTGATTTTTCAGAAAATGGGATGCAGACATTGCCTCAATCTACACTCCCGCTCTTTCTAGTTAATGACAAAGAAAACAGGGCTGCGTTTTAGCAATGCACTCATCATCCTTTCAAACTGCAATCTGGCATTATAAAACCATGGACTCCTTAAAAACAATTCATAATGCCCATAAGGGCATCTGAGATGGAACCATCAACCTATGCTTGTTATCAGTAGGGCCCATTCTTGTTTTCATCTATTGCTAGCGAGTGTATTAACCTTCTATAGCGCCAAATTAATGAGGCTCCTAATGTATTTTCATTGGGAGGTTGAGCAGTCAAACTCATTTAGTTAGTGAAAACTACAAAAATCACTTTCTTGTGAAACCTGAAACTAACAGCTCCAATGAACTAATGATTACAGTATGATCCATTTTATGTACCTCTGAAAATAAAGATAACCAGTAAATGTAAAATTTGCACCATATAAGCTACGCCTTAGTATGCTTACGCTTCTACAAAATGACTAGGTGAAAAAAGGGTAGTGGAGAGAAAACCATAGGAAAAAAAAAAAAAAGATAATTAGCCAAGTAGCTGTTGTTCCTCAAAGGTAATTCTTGGGAACAGAGCCACGGCCCCCCAACAAAGACAAGTCTCCTTGGAGTCAGTAGGGATGGCCATGCCAAAACTGATACACATAGAGCCAACTGGGAGGATTTCGTGTGTTGGAAAGCCAGACATGTCTGCTGTACTTACATGGCTTTTTGGCTGGCTGAACCAGCTGAGGGTTCAGGTAGGGGCTGTTCTCCGCATCTATTCTGCGCTTGTACTTCTGCCGACCTCCACGTACTCTGTCAAGACGCACCCCTGTGGGCAAAGACAGGCACTGGCTTACTGATGAGGTATCCATCTTTGAGACAGTCAAATACATAGAGTATCACCCATGGGTGCCATGGAGACAGACAATAGAACACAGAATGGTCCAGAAGTATTGGAGGAATGTTAAGGAAAAAAAAAAAAAAGTGGTGGCTAAACCAAAATAGCCAGTGGTTGGAAACCAAATCTGGGAGAGTACCACAAACCCAAAACACATTTCGTGCAAGGCCATCAAAATCACATTTACACACCAAAGGAAAGGCACATTTCCATGGGAGTAAATACAAAGAGACTGTTACTCGGTACTAGCCTAGTTCCTCAAATTAAAGACAGTGGCAATCTGTATCCTCTTTACCAGTCACCCATGAAAGCTCACTGTGTAAGAGTGATCCAACCCTCCCTGATCTACCAGAGGGTTCACTGTGCACCCGTGGAATTGAATTGACCTGAAAGCACCTTCATGCTGTGGAAAGCTGGATTTACACTCTGCAAGATGAGATGTAAGGATTATTCCCTATTGTAACGTCAACATGTCTCAGGGCAGAATGTTATTTACATTTTGGCACACATTTGTATCTTCTTCCAAATAAGAGAAAACTGGGAGTAAGTTTGGACTGGACACGGGACAGAAAGAGGAGCTTCCTGAAAGAATTCAGAAGGCTAGGATGTTGAAGGAGGGCTGTGTTCGTGAGGCAGAGAAGCGTGAAGCCAGAAAAGGAGGCAGACTGGCAGTTACTAAAACTTCTTCCCGAAGAGTAATGGGTTGGGTCAACATGCAGCAGGTTTCTGCTGTCATGGGATTTAAAAGATTGAGAAAAGAGGCAAAAGGGAAAGAAAGGAATTAAAAATAAATGTTTCACGTATATGGGAGAGTGGTGAGAAAAGGTTGTTAAGAACTCGGTTTCCAGTCTGTCATGGTGAAGTTTAGGACGAGACCATATAACCCTAGCACAGAGGTTACTTGGGAGTAAGAGCGAGGCGGAGACTCACTCTGTGATATTACCTTAATCGATAAAATGGTCCTACGTTTTCCCTTAATAAATTCAACCAAGGAGTTCATTGTACACGTTTTGGCATTCCTCAAAATGTTTAGAAAATAGATCTGGCTCCGCAGCATCATTGGTATTATTATTTTACTGAAAGTCCTCTCAGAGCCTTTAATATGCAAATGTCCTCTTTAAAACTCTCAGAAGGGGATACAGCCTATGCAATGTTTTGCAAACCAATTTCACCAAAGATCCGGTCGGTCCTGGGAATATTTATGAATATCATGTGGACCATGTGAACTGTGGGCTCTGAGTCATGCGACACACTTTGGGAAATGCTGACACAGTTCCATCTGAACCCTGAAGGGAACATATATACTCGACTGTTAAGGATTACTGTTCTACCACGAGATAAAGTAAAACACAATTTTTCATATTATCTTAATAATACGACTTTAAGAGTTGATTATCTTTTAGTGAAACACGGAAATACACACTTGGTTCTAGATAAAGCCTGAAATGTCATACTGAAACGCCGGAGCAGCACTTAAATGAAATCAGGAGACAACTTTAAGAGCAATTAAGTAGGTTTTGACAGCAAATTTCACACAACAAAGACATCGGCACAGCGTCTAAGTATTTACTGAAAATAGTAGCGCACGTGAGTCACAGAGAAGCTGTATGTCCTTCCTGCTGCTCCTAAAAGCACTTTCTGCCTACAGTAGAGTTCTGTTCCCTCATTATCTAACTTCTAGTGCACAAAACTAGACAGCAAACAGCTGCGTAACGGGGACACTACACTTTGTCCTATTAGGACGCTAATTTCATAGAGATGAAACGTAGACTACAAAGAACAGAAATATTTAATCAGAATGTTTAAAATACTGTACATCAACCACTATAACTGAAGATTCTACCTCTAAAGCACTTGACCACACATAGGTTTAAACCACAATTTCTCATTAGTAGGAATGCATGCAAAGGATACGTTGAGTTAAAAGGGAAATACCTATCTATAAAAAAATGGAGAGCGTTCAGAGGGGGAAAAAAGATATTAAAAATCATTAATTAAAAAGAATATTTTAATGTAGTTGTTTGTTAAGTACTTTTATTTTATAGAAAATTTCTTGGATTATCTAGTCTAAAATTGTTTGCCTCGCATATATCAATATGCAATATAGATCATCAATTTATATACACCTGTTAGCTGGATCCACTGTCTGCAATAATGATTTTGTGAAAAGATTAAAGACCCCCTTTTAATGTTTCCAACTACAATAGCATGATAATAATTTATTCCTGAATATTAGGTGAAGAATATGTTTTAAAAAATAAAGCACAGTTTGCAAGGCAGAATGGTTGAGTTTTTCTTTCTGGCTCTTTAATTAACTGGCTCTGTAAACTCTGATGAGTTCCTTAACCTATTTATTTTTCCAAACAAGATGGATATAAAGACAATATCCTTCTTGATGTTCTGCTGTAATAATCCAATAGTATATTTACATAATAAATTAATATGTTTGGATATTATACATATACATTATTAAAATATTTCATAAACCTTAAAATGCCAATGAAAATAAGGAAAAAAATTAAAAAAATAAGGAGGTTGTTATTATATAATTGTTTTGTTGAAATATTGCTATATTACCTTATTGATACATATTTTGCATCATGACCATTTATTAAAAATCTATCCCCATGGAGTCTACATTGCCCCAATTCTGAGGGAAACAGATTGAGGTATGATAGAGTGGTAAGATAATTCAAAGGGTACAAGCCAAATCATGATACTCATTTGACGTCTAAGTGATTTATAGAATTAGCTGGTATCCCATTCTATTTACTGCTCAACCCTGTCATTAATAATCTCACTTTAGACATTATTTTAGAATAAATACAGAAACGAATCCAAATTCTACCAAAAATGAGGATGCTATCCCCGAGTTCAGCTATAAGTACACAATACAAACTTAAGTAGAGAACTGATAATTATCCAATGCACCTAACGTATTTAAAAGTCTCCAAATAGGGGCGCCTGGGTGGCGCAGTGGTTAAGCGTCTGCCTTCAGCTCAGGGCATGATCCCAGTGTTCTGGGTTCGAGCCCCACATCAGGCTCCTCTACTAAGAGCCTGCTTCTTCCTCTCCCACTCCCCCGGCTTGTGTTCCCTCTCTTGTTGGCTGTCTCTGTGTCAAATAAATAAATAAATACAATCTTAAAAAAAAAAAAAAGTCTCAAAATAGTTTAGCAGACACAAAGAAAAACAACAGTATTTATGATCGGCCCTGGGAAATCCAGATTTGCCCTAAGGAGACATCAATCGAATCCAGACATTTCCACCAAAGGTGAGGAAGCCTGTCTCTTTCCTTCTTCAGTACGCTGAAATACAAAACATTTCTGTCTGGACTTCACTCGTAACCAGTTTTGAAAAAGTTGAAAAGTAAGATTTCTCCCAGGAAATAAGATACCCACAATGTTCAATGTGTGACAGGATTTGAAGTTAATTAAGGCAATTGGATTTTCTATTCATGTGGAGACCCCTATTATCTTTCCTTTTTTTTTTTTAAATAAAAGATTTTAAGAGTTGGCATTACCTACCAAGTAGAATGTTTCACATTGCTTCTTCTTTCAAATACTGCATGTGCCTACCTTGCCACAAGGGAATCACAAATCTCCTACATTATCAGAATTTACAAAATTGAGGAAGCGAGAATAGGGCAAGGAGGAAAAAAATACACTGTGCGGCAAATAAATGCCAAGAGAAGTAAAACAGTTCAGCGGCAGGTCTGTTAGGTCAGCTCATTTTAAGTCTACGTTTTATGCCCAAATGCAAATTTTTACAATATTATATAGTCCAAAGCCAAAAGTATTTTTCACATTTTTAATAGCACAAAGTCAGAGGCATTTCATAGGACAATAAAAGATCTCCCCTTCAGAGAATTATGCAAGGATACCCTAGTCTACTCTTCTAAATTAAAGACCAGCCTTTTAACAGTATGGCTCCCAAGCAAAGGTTTGCACAAATTATTAATTACACAGACCTCAATACTTAAGAAAGATGCAGATAGTCACATTAAAGTGATACTATTTTTTTTAAGAGATAGTGAAGTTTTTTTTAAAGACTAGCTAATTTAATCCATGCTAAATAAATAGTTGTCTTAGACACATGTTACCACACACGGCTTGTAATTGAGTTTTTGAGCTCGGGCTGGAAAAGCAAGCCTTCTGCCACAAGAAGGTGAAGAGGGTGGGAACTTTCCCCTCCACCACAGGTCTTCTTGATACCACCGTTCCCGCTGTGGCAGAAGGAAACCACGCTCCTTCCCTTTGGGAAGAGTGTACCCAGCAGCACCCCTGAATTCTGAGATTCCTGCGAGGGAACCATCGTACACAGAGGCTAGAGAAAATCCCTTCGAGGAGCCGCGGGAAAAGAAGCTAAGCCAGATTAGCAGTATCGGACACGGCCGCGGTGACTTCCGCCGCAGCCGGTGACGGGCTTCTCCTTCGGGACAGTGTCCTCGAAGAGCAAGAGCGGACCGGTTTAACCGAGACTACTTGCGCATATTTATAGGCTGTTCTGTTCCTAAGGGGATGAGTGAAAATTATTTGTATATTCACATATATACTCCAGGGAGAATCTAATCATATTAAGTTGTTGAGGATCATGTGAGAAAATAAAACACACCGACCCCCAGCTATCTTCAACTACCATGGCCCCTTCTCAAAGCAGACAGTGATATTGTTAAATCTGTCCCTCGCTTCCTGATTCAGCAGTCTTTGACTCCTCGTAACCCACATTTTCCTCCCAAGCCATGTCTTCATTATTAATCGAATGAGTCAATCTCTGCATGAAGTGTCTTGGAATACACCAAAATACCAGCCAGTTACTAGTAGTCATTGGCTCTCAAGAGCTTATTATAGTCTAGGCAACGGGTTAGTTGTTTTACATATATGAACGCATTTAAGCCTTATAGCAATCCTATGAGGCGGGTGCTATGATTATCCCGTTTTACAAAATGAGAAAGCCCGAGCTCGTGAGAGGCAGAGCCAGGGGTGGGAGTTGGGAGAATGGCTGCAGAACCACATTCTTAAGCGCTATGTTTATACTGCTTCCCTGCCATCACATTCTATTTTTGGAAAAGAGCATTTGGTATTTACTCCAAAAGCGAGAACTGCGGGCAGATAAAACCCGATCATCATGGTAAACAATACTCGCGTCATGACGCAGGGTCCATGTAGGGAGGTAGGCAGAATGCTGGGCTGGCAGGGGGAGGAAAGAACGCTTTTACTCAACAGAAGGGCTAGCGATTTTGCATCACTCCATAAAGGGGGACTTGACTTGAAAAAGTTCACAGCTATGAGACTATACACAAACCAAAAATAATAAAAAGATTCAGTTTCTCTGTTTTTCCACTGAGCCAGGGCCCCAAGGACATTCGTTTCCTTCCTCCTTCAAATGCTATTGCAAATGAGACAAGCCTGTTTTGCCCGGGCCATAGATGCAGAGCAACCTCTGGCTGCATCTTCAGCTCAGGAGGGAAGCCCAGACAGCAGTGGCTTTTCTACCAGACACCCCTGGCCTGGCCAAGGGTTACATTTACTTCCGCTGGAATATCATGGCAACAATTCAGGAACTTTGGAAATGGCCTGGCTGTGTGTGGAAATGCTCTAAGTTCTGCTGAAATAAAAGGAGAAATCACACAGGGAGAGAAAATGCATATCCATTAGATGGGCTTTTTTTTTTTTTAACTGAGTCCTTAGTCACTAAAAGAGATAAAAGGCATGACTCACATTAAAGCTTCCTTGCTCTTGCTCTACAGATGAATTAACAATTAGCAAGGGGAAGTCTTTCGTTTTGGTCTCCTGATAGCTATCTGGACTATTAAACATGTGGGGCTCACATAGGAAATTACAAAGGCTTCCCTCTGTTTCAGATTCAAGGTGCATCCAAACTCCATTTGTAGATTTCTGTGCGTAGGACATAACCCTAAAGAAGTTCCTCCTTCTTTTTTTCAGGGTTCACGGGATTCACTATTCTTGCCTGGTTCAGACGTATGTGCTAAATTTATAGTCTGGGTTGGAGCTGAAATCAAAATGATAGAAATTTGAAATAACCATAGACAAAATGTTTTGCAGGGGAAATTCTGCTCCACCAGGGGTAAAGTTGCTTCATCTGAAGCATGCAGCCCTAATCTATGACACATACAAGTACAAATTAGGTCATCTGCAACAGGTGACAAGTTTTAATTGAATGTCTTCTGTCTGCAATTCTGACAAAAGGTGAATGGAAATAAATGAGTCTGGCAAGACGGCCCTGAGCCTTACAATACCCAATATCTCATTATTTTTAAACAGCTATCTATAAACTGATGCTGACAAGCCTTGAACCTTTTATTTCTGCTCAAGATGAGGTGGCTGTGAAGGGAAAAAAAAAAAGAGAGAGAGAGAAAAAGAAAAAGGGGCATCCAGAACATTACATTAAACATGCAATACCTACCATTATCACTTCCCCAATGTAATTAAAGGAAATCTCCTATTCAAAAGGCACTATTTCTTACTTTGCTTCATGTCAGAGAGAGAGAGAGAGGGAGGGAGAGCATGCTTGGTCTGCACTTGCTAAACATAGAGACAACCTTTGAAGACAAAAAGAAAATTTTCCCTTTCCTGCTTTTTGCCTGTTAAAAATTTCATAAACTATTGAAAGAGATATTGCCGTGACTTAGGCCTATCTAAACTCTATTTTGTCTTGTTACTATTTAATACCGGTGACTCTTCCCTTTATCCTTTTCGAAATTACCTTCTCCTATGAATAAAGTTATGAGTTAGTGGGTAAAGACATGAAATGTGGTCGCATATCAACATCAGGAAAAGTGATTCTACTAATTCACAATTAAATGTGACACTGGCAGCAATAAGTTTAACACAATAATAACAGTAATAACAGTGCACAGCACCCTATGGGGATGCTCTGTGTAAACAGAAGCACAAATATTATTTATGCAAAATTCAACGCCCTGTAAAAATGAATTAAATATGAAATCAACCAAGCTGGTTTACAAGTTGCTGGGTTGAGAGCCAGAGTCACTTTGTTTCATTCAATGGAGAGGAATACAGGGGGAGGAGTCTAATGACCAAAAAAGCAAATGTGGATTTCAAAGAGAATATAGGTTTGGGGTGGGGGCGGGGGGAGTGAAAATAGGTAACTAGGAAAGGTGGCAGAGTCTGGAGGTCATTTGGTTTCATTAGGTGTGACTCAAGATCAGATGGGTACCCAGCAAAGAGCTTTTGAAGCTCAAAAGTGAAGCGCATGGTAATTTTAGCAGAAGAAAACTTTAAGTCCTGGCCAATTTGTTAGAAACTTACCAAAAGTATTACAAAAGTGCTACCAGACTCAAGCAGAGATGCTGAGAGCCAATTATAAGATACCAAAGTGACATATGATGTTTAATAATATTTTTCCGGTGATGTTATTTTGGCGATAATTGAGATTCAAAATAAAGTACATCTCGTACAAAGAAACATAATATACATATATCCAGGTCATGTAAAAAAAGAATTATACCTAGCACATAAAATATGTAGGGAAAAAAATCAGTTCAATAGATTAAATGTTAATGGAATATTAATGTATACATGCCCCAATCTCATACCAAGGAGAAATTTTTCTTGTGATGCTGAGACACTCATTTCTTATTTCTTGTGACACTGGCAGCAATAAGTTTAATACAATAATAATAGTAATAACAGTGCACAGCACTCCACAGGGATGCTCTGTGTAAACAAAAGCACAAATACTATTTATGCAGAATTCAGTACCCTGTAAAAATGAATTAAATATGAAATTATACAAGCTAGTCTTCGAGTGGCTGGGATGAAAGCCATGGTCATTTAGTTTCACTCAATGGGGAGGAATACAGTGGAGTCTAGCGGCTCCAATGTAGATCTTCAGTGGAGTCAACAAGTGTCATGGACTCAATGTTTGTGCCTCACCAAAATTCCTATGTTGAAACCTAATCCCCGGTGTGATGGTATTTGGAGGTGGCACGTTGGGTGGGTGATTATGTCATCAAGGTGCAACCCTCATGGTGGGATTTGTGCCCTTATAAAAGAGACCCCAGAGAGCTCCCTTGCCCCTTCTGCCATGTGAGGACAGAGGAAAGAGGGCCATCTATGAACCAGAAAGCCCTCACCACACAGTAAATCCACCAGTTTCTCAATCTTGAACGTCTCAGCTCTAGAACTGTGAGAAGTAGATTTCTGTCATTTGTAAGCCACCCAGTTTATAGTAATCTGTTACAGCCCACATGGACTAAAACAAGAAAGGAAGGAACATAAAAAAGGAGTTGAAGAGCTAATCTACAAGGGGTTGACTCAGGGTCTGATATGAACTAAAGAAAATACACTGGTTTCCATCCGTTCTCAACAAACTCCATATTCCATCACTAACCCTTTTTTACCTGCCCATTATGCTGTTAAGTATTTGTGAGGCAAGTTAATGGAGAAAAAGAAAGGAAAAACGAGAAAGCTAGCACGAGCCCTGCAGAAATGCAAAAGTAGAGAAAACAAGCATGTAAGAATGAGAGTATGTTCCCAGTTGCCTTGGGTGCTGAGATGTTCACAGCAGCACATGGCCATCCCTGGGCCCATTTTCAAGCTAAAATTTTTCTCCCTCAAAGTTGGCTAATTAGATTGCTGAGTATTTTAAGACCTCATGAGGAAAACTGGGGTAGAAAAATCATGAGTGGCAGCGATAATAAGAAAGCACCTTTATATAAATGATACATTCACTACAATTAAATAAGACAAATATTTTTTTTTTTATTCGACAGGATAGAGACAGCCAGCGAGAGAGGGAACACAAGCAGGGGGAGTGGGAGAGGAAGAAGCAGGCTGACAGCGGAGGAGCCTGATGTGGGGCTCGATCCCACAATGCCGGGATCACACCCTGAGCCGAAGGCAGACGCTTAACCGCTGTGCCACCCAGGCGCCCCTCTAAATAAGACAAATATTAAAAGACTATCCATAACAGAGGTGCCTGACTGGCTCAGTCAGTGGAGAGTACAACTCTTGATCTCAGGCTTGTGGGTTTGAGCCCCACGTTGGGTGTAGAGATCACTTAAAAAAAAAATCTTAAATAAAAAAAGACTACATTAATGTTTCTTGTGTAATTAATTTCCATTTATCATCTTTTGCTTTCTTAAATATTTTCAAAATCTCCGTTCTACGTGATTTCAGCAAGATGATTATAAACTCAGTTTGATTTGCTGGAGACAATATGCATACAAAAAGGAAAAAAAATTTGCATCCAGTTTTCAAGCCAAACATTCAACAACATATTTATTTCACTACTCCGAGAATCTAGATTTTAATAAGGAACTACTCCAGTCTCAGGCTTAATTGATAAAACAATGTTGAAGATTTAGAGGAGAGTTATACATAATGTAAACACATCAAAATATTTTGTCAAGGAAAGTAATAAATAGGGAACTGAATACTCAGAGAACCAGTAAGAAAAATGTATGTTTTTTTTTATTTTTTGAACATTTATTTTATTTATTTTAGAGAGAGAGGGAGCACGAGTGGGGGTAGGGTCAGAGGGAGAGAATCCTCAAGCATACTCCCCACTGAGTGTGGAGCCCAACACAGGGCTCGATCCCAGGATCTTGAGATCATGACCTGAGCTGAAATCAAGAGTCGGACATTCAACTGACTAAGCCACCCGGTGCCCCAAGTAAACTGTACATTTAAAGTGTAATGGCCGGGGTAGGCCATAGCCTGTACTTTTCTTCTCAAATTAGTACATGTGAAGAGTGTGGAAAGAACTAGAAAACACAAATGATATTTCCAGACGCCAAATACACTGGGTCCCGGCTGAAGAAGCCTGTGCTTGCACCAGGTGGTGAATTCCCCGATGGACCTCCAGTGTAGAGATGCTACGCGACGAGTTAGCTGGGAGTGTACTGCCCCATACTCACGTGGTCTACAACGTTAGAGGGACCTTTAAATCCCAAAGTGTGCCAAGAAAAGACAAACACACTTTTCTATGCACACGGCAGCTCAAGACTAGATGATTACATTTTTGAAACTCAGCCTGGGCTAACCTCAAACTCCAGAATGTTTTTTTTTATTGTATGTATCCAGCTTAATTCCACAAAAAACTGAGGGCAAAGGGCGTGGTGAGAAATGACATTCTAGCTGAAACAGCTTCAAGTGATCAGAAGTGATTTGGGTGCATGTTTTAATTGTATATTGCTCATCACTGTGCATGCAGGATACTTCATGTGCCTGCCACACATTAGGCATTCGAAAGTATGGAGGAAATGAATGAGTAGACAAATTTATAATATGCTTTAATGCTTTGTAATAATTAGGGTTTTTTTCCATCTTTTGGTGTTTGTTTTTGATACTTCAAAACCTCTAATGGACCCACAGAGAGAGAGAAATCTCTTGTCAATTGTCTCAATAGCTCTTGTTGCTTATGTTTTTTACAATGTGCTAATACAGTATAACTTTAGAAAGGTATAGAAAACTTCTAAAGACAACAAAATAGCCTGAATCCTGAAAAAAGGAGTCACCGAAAGGTAGGACATTAGAATTTAATCTTTGTAGATTCATCCTAGACAATGGGAGAAAACAGCATTTGGTTTGCCGGGAAAAACCTCAGATACGAATGAAGAAAACTTACTAATGAGAATTACATTTAGATACTGAATATTGAGCAAGAAAGACCATAGATCCATACAGTTGGGAAATTTGACAAATGAAGAGAACCATTCTCTTCCCGAGACGTTTTTATTGCCCTCCTGCCTGGAAGCAGATGAATGAGTTTGATCACGTGTTAAGCTCTCTTCCAGTTCTAAGATTCTATGAATGAAATGGTGTATTTAAAAAGATGGAATTGACCCACAGATTCAGAGTACGACAACTGCTTGGCAGTTGGAAACATCAACATACTTCATATCTTAAATCAGGGAAGACCGGAGCCAAATGGAGAGCATTAATGAACCAGAAGAGCAGTAGGCTTTCTGGCACAGGTCTTAGCATTCCCCTCACACTGACCTTGGCCAAATGCATTTCCTTTTGTTCTTGACAATAATAAAGCAAATAAAGTGCCCACGTTTGAAAAATGCTTCTAGCTTATTACTGCATTAGGAAAAGATCAATGCCTGTTGCACATCACTGTGGGGAATGAAGTATGGAAAATCATAAACAGCTTCGGATTTGTGTGCGTTTTACAATATATAGACTACATTATGCAAAGGGAAGGAGAATACAACCTAATAATGGGTATTTTGAAAGCAACCAATGAGTAGTTAAGGGCTATTCTGTTATTTAACTAAATTTCATCTGAAGTTTAAAAATAAAAAGGTATTTGACTAAGTATGACCAGATTTTAGTCAATAGATCACAATGGGTAAAGTTTCATCTCAACTTTCATAGCCACCCATTTTTCAGAAATTATAGTGGATATGTGTGTATACACGCACGATATATATGCACACACATAGACGAATACATCGTACAGAGAAAGATACACACAGAATTCTAAATACAGAAGATATTATTCAGTTTCTCCATGTTCTTGATAAAGATTTGGCTAAAGAATTTTTTTTGGCAAAATTTTTCCATCCAAACTCATGTTGTGTGAGTTTATATGGATATTTGTATCGGGAGTTGCGAATTCAAACAACTACACAAAACAAAAGAGTTGTCTTTAAAAAAAAAAAAAAAAGGAGGGGTATGTACGTACCCTGGTGAACGAGAGAGCACTTGGCTCACAGATACACGGCGAGCCTCTAGCAGCGCCCATGTGATAGCACCTCGTGGGAGGGAGAGGCACAACGACTATGAATCTGGTGTTATTAGAGTTCCCGTTTCCAAAAGAAGCCAGCAATCTGGATCTTTATATAAAATCACCCAATATTTAAGTGTTCACACAGTTTCTTAGCTAACTGATAACCCCAGGCTGCCAGTTTATAGCTCTGGTCTCCATGCTTTTACACAGGGGCCAACTGTCCGTAATTCCTTGATAGAGGCCAAGTCTGACAACTGGCCAGGTAACTGATCATAGTACAAGCTGGTAGTTATTTAGAAATTATCCTTGTATTTTATGTAGGCCCTCATTGTATGAGCATAAATTTAATTGCCTAACTGCTTAAATTAATCCATAGGTTACATACTGAAATTCTAATTTTAAAATGCTATTCAGCGGGGCGCCTGGGTAGCACAGCGGTTAAGCGTCTGCCTTCGGCTCAGGGCGTGATCCCAGCGTTCTGGGATCGAGTCCCACATCAGGCTCCTCTGCTATGAGCCTGCTTCTTCCTCTCCCACTCCCCCTGCTTGTGTTCCCTCTCTCGCTGGCTGTCTCTATCTCTGTCAAATAAATAAATAAAATCTTTAAAATAAAATAAAATAAAATAAAATGCTATTCAGCAGGGTTTCAAGTATAACAATAATAATGACGTATAAAATTTAAGGGGTTTTGATTAGAAATCATTTCAAACAAAAGTAAAAATTTAATCGCCCATGCCCATGCATGGCACCTGTCAGTTAAGAATACTGACATGTTTTGATCCACATAAGCCCTCTTCAAAAATCTCTTGTTAAGCACAGATCTCCACGGTTATTTATTGTAAATGGCATCAAATTCATCTGTTATGTTTACTAAATGTTTTCACTTTCTGAAGGAATGTCTTTCTGCCTAGTAAAATCTTTTAGAAACTGCAAGTCAGTTCTTGTAATACAATTGGTGCATTTTCACTGTCACTAAGATTATATCAAATGAATCATCTTTGGGAATTAGCTGACAGAGAATCACTTTTCTGTTGGCTTCAACCCTTTCTCCCCCAACTTCTTGCATGATATGGAGGAGAAGGTCTTTGAATTGGCAAAAGAGTAAGATGATGCTAAATGCTTTTTGGAACAGTCCTAGAAGGAATTAGGTTGTAATAGCGTTTTCTTTGGTTGGAGATCATAGAGTCTGAAGGACCAGAAGATGCTGCTGGAATGGAAAGCTGAAGGGGGTGAGTGTAGGTGGGAGACGGCCAAGACAGTGTGACTGTCTAGCAAAGATATTGTGAGAGAAAAGAAAGAGAAAGAAATTTAATTTGAAAAGCCTTGAGTGTTCAAAAAATAAAACCTGTAAGTTTGAAAGGAGATGGTAAAAATCACTTTTCTATTAACCGTTATCAAGAATAGGCAAGTAAGTACATAATGAATAATTTTCCATACGCCAAATAACATATTATACAGGGTGAAAAAGTGAGTCTCTACATGGGCCATGACACACATTGGACAGCCAGCCATAGGTCCTGGACCAACATATCATGCAGCCAAGATCAGTAAAAACACAGACTCATTGGTAACAGAGGAAAGCCAGCTCTGTACATCTGATGAACTAAACGGTTATTCCATTACTCCTCTTTACACCAAGCCACCCTAGCAACACGCGCCTCTGGCAGAGAGGTACTGGCTTCTTCTAATGGCATGAATTTCAGAAACCTACTTTTCAAAGCCTCTTATCTCTGCTGCCATCAAGAGAATAGACAGAAATGCCCTGGAACTCGTCATCACGGTG
Organism: Ursus americanus; assembly: GCF_024610735.1. Classification (NCBI taxonomy): domain Eukaryota; kingdom Metazoa; phylum Chordata; class Mammalia; order Carnivora; family Ursidae; genus Ursus; species Ursus americanus. Next base: position 55,032,684 of record NC_142128.1, on the reverse strand, counting down.
CTCTCATCAGTCAACAAGGTCACTGTGGGGCAGCATGAGGCATCCCCTCCACCGACAGGGGCTGCCTGGAGGTCCCCCGAGCACTCAGTCCCTGCTGGCCAAGGAAATGAAAGACCATGACTGAACCCAAGTCATCACAGGGCAGGTTAAGAAAGCATAGCACCTGGTCCACCAAAGCAGCCTGGGAGCGGACCGTAACGTCATAATAACATTTCCATCCCAATGCTAACACTGGAAAAAAGTATGATCCTTAGGGTCCTAAAAAAGTTTTGGATAGTCATCTATCTTAGTTCACTCATGTATTTAAGCACACACTAAGGGAGATAATCCACACAGCCAAGAATTTATGTGTTTTTCGGGAGAAATAGTAAAGTCATTCTTCCTCTCATTCTTCCTTACTTCTCCTGTCTCCCCAACCAATTTAATTTTATGTATATTCACACACATACGCACATATATCTGTATTATGTATATATGTATAGGACTGATCAGCTCTTTCTAAATTAAATTATGTTTTTGTAAATCTATGTACTTTGTTTTTAAAAAAACTTGTAAGTTATAGATGGGAACACATAAGTACATCAGTAAAGTCTTGCGAACATTCCTTGCATAGCCACTATTCAAATTAGTTTACAGATTTCAAATAATTTCCCAGCCATCATAAAAAAAAATTCTGCATATCCTTTTAAAATTTTCACATTGCTTCTACACATATTTTACTTGCTATTTATAAAGTTAAAAAAATAAGAAAAATAGTGTTTACCTAGTATTAAGATGGGGAAAACAGAACTCAGCTCTATAATTCTTTACATATCCCTCCATAATATGATTTTCTTTCTGCTGCTGAGGGCATGATTCAAGAATATCAACATGTGATAGAGTCATTTTCAGACTAGTTGTATGTTGAATATTGGACAGGGTTAAAATGTTCCAGATCTCACGGCGCAAAAAATACTCAGTAAAAGGTCATCGTTAATAAGGATGAAAATAAAACTAGGTGGAATTATTTTAATTATTGGTTCTAATAAAATGAGAATTCAATTCATCTACCAATGCACACTCAGCCCAAAATTGAGACAAATTAAAAAAGTTAAATACGATATGGTAGTGGCCTGGTACTGAGGTGAAAAAAAATCTGCAAAAAATACTACTTGGTATTTTTATGTTTCCCTGGTGCTTATTACGGATTTTCTTTTTTCAACACTGAGGTACACTTAAAGCAAATGGGAAAATAAAGAAGATGGCATTAGCTCTGTAAATCTACATAATCACACTTATTAAACTGCTAACATGTTCTGAAATTTCACGTGAAGTCTTTAGCATAGGATTACACTAAGTATTGTACTATCTCTAAATTTGAATTATATGTTGCCTACTTAAGAGAATGAGGTGGACAGATCTGAATTTAGGATATATAATTGTAAAATTTCTCTTGAAATCAAGTTAGGTACAGAAAAAGGGAGTAAATAAATCCTAAAATATTCAGTGAATAAATGGGGGAAGAAACCAGACCTATGGGGGGAAAAAAAGCCTTTTGAAAAGTAGGATGTTAAGTATTCCAAATAACGTGAAAAGAGATGTTTGTGAACAGCTGTGCGTAAGTAACTTACTGCTTTTGAATAACATGTTGCTATTGAATAATGCGACTTAAATAGGAAAAAAGGACTGATTGTATAAATTTGCTCAATCCCAATAATTGAATCCAATGAAAATACATAAAAATAAAGCTTACTCTTTAATATTTAGAAAATTCTTTTACTTTTTAAAGAAATCCCAGTAACAATATTGCACTTTTCATATAATGCAACGTGAATATATACAAGTGACAATTCACAACCACAGTGATGATTTTTTAAATTAAGAATTGAAATCTTTGCAGCTTTTCTAGTTTCCTGTAGGGCACAAGGCTAGTTTCTGAAGCTGCCTGTGTTTCAGTTTCTTCAGTACAATCTTTCCAGGACTCTACAATAAAAATTACTTTAAAAGTATTTAAAAATAAGGACTTCCAAAGATATTTTTGCCATAAATGAAACCACATTTTGAAAACCAACAGTTAATGTTTTCTTGTAAAGCAAATTAGTGACAAAGTTAACAGGTGCATTAATTTTGGTCAGTAGAGGGATGTGTTAATTGTTTTTAAAATGTAATCTGTAAAAATGATATAACTATTAAGTGAAATCTCGGCAACTCTATGTCAACTTCTACACGTGCAAGGAAGCTGATCGCCTTTAAGTAACTTCTGGGTTTCCAAAATCTTCCTTTATTAATAAGCACTTCAAAAAGACCTGAGATTTTTTTCATTTTTTAAAATTTATTTATCTATCTATCTATCTATCTATCTATCTATCTATCTATCTACCTATTTATTTAGAGAGCAGGGGGAGGGGCAGAGGGAGAGGGAGAGAGAGATCTCAAGCAGACTTCGCACTCAGTGCAGAGCCAGACGCAGGGCTCCATCCCACAACCATGAGATCATGACCAAAGCCAAAATCAAGAGTCAGCCACTCAACCAACTGAATCACCCAGGTGCCCCAATACTTGAGATATTTTATCTTACTTATATCTCCTATGTCTGATGTCCAATTAATACCCATATGATAAGTAAAAGTTTAATAAAAAATATATTATTTACTTCTCTATGAATTGGTATTATAAATCTCACATATATAAATATGATAAACTGGCAATGGAAGTAAAATACTGGTACATCGTATGTTAAATATTTAGATATGCATTCCATGGAATTCTGAGCAAGAAACCATTTTTGAAAAATTTTAAGTCATTTCACAATCCCTCATTTTGTTTCAAATCAATGTTTTGGACCAAAATGAAATTGCATTCAAATATCTAACACATTTAGTAATAGTTAGACAATCTACACCTTGATTACAATATGCGCCCACTCTGAAATTTAAAAAGAAAGCGGTGGCAATTTTACTGTAATCTGATAAAGAAGCATTTGGACTTTGGGGGACAGAGTTAATGAATTACAGATCTGAAACCAAGTTCCAGGGATTCACTGTGAACTTCCATTCTTATAAAGCACAAGTCTGTCAAATTGCTTATGAGGACAAATTTATGGAAAATAACCAAGAGTAAAGCTTTGTTCTTATTAAGAAACATGAATATGTATGTAATTTTAGCCAGACTAAATTAACCCAAAAATGAATAAATAAAAAAATAAGGACAATAATTGTCACGAGAAGGCTTGCCTCCCTTCCTGCTCTTATAAAAGCATTCATATTTAGAATTTCACAAAAGAATTCATATTTTTAAATAAAACTAGTTGGAAAGAAACAAAAGGAATCTGCAACGAAGGCACCATGGAGTCAGAAATGTATAGTTTCCCCCTCTTTTGTAATAACCCTTTTGAAAGCAGGGATAGCTGCAGGCTTACTATGGACATAATACATGAGAATTAGTGTTCATGCAAGCAGTATGTTATTGCTGAGGTGTGTTCATTTCCTAAGCATGACTCTATTCAGAAAGGTTACATTGAGCCATTAATCCTAATTTTACATTAAACATCTTTCGAAACTGCATGAGCTCTGAACGGAGTAAAATCCCATTTTAGCAGCAACAGTATAAATCTGAAACGAATATCAAATATATCACAGATAGTTGTGTGAATTCCTCCGTGTCTTTGTGGGCATGGTACATTAACACGGGCTCACCCTGGCTAATGATCAATCATCAATTAATTTGAACCAATATCAATAAATAAGAGTATTATACCTGTGATTTCACCTTTATTTTCAATCTAGTGACTTAATTTGATTGATGCCTGTGGATCATTAGGGATTTTAGCATATGAAATCAGTACTACTTAAGTTAAGCAAACTTGCAAATTATACTGCTGTTAACTCTCTTTTATCTCTGGGTTACCGTTTCTTGCATAATCTTTTAATACGTGAAGACCAGAGAGTAAGGAACTACTACATTAAACACCACCAAAATTTAAAAGCAAAAAAACAACCAAGGCATTAGGACCATTTCTATTAATAAATTTATTATTATGAATTAACTCTGGCATTGCATATATAAGACAAAAATAAATAATTTCAATACCTTTATGTTCCAGACATCTCAAATATATAAATCACCTCTACTTGAAACAATATGCAATGCGGTAAGTAAAAAGCACTGAAGGGAATTATTAATGTTTACGAAGCACTTTGATCTAGATCATCTAATTCTTATAACTCAGTGCTATGGGTCTAGGATTATTATCTTTAGTTTGTGGGCTCAGGGGAGTTAAGCAACCTATGATCAAGATCTCGGACTTGGTTTTGCAATTCTAAATGCTCTTTATACTAATATATGTGTGTGTATATATATTTTATATATATTATACATATATATACTTTTCAAAACAATAAAAAAATTTTTTTAAGAAGAAAAAATAGAAAAAGGAAGAAATTAAAGGTTTTCTGTCACCAGAAAGACCAAGCCTTTATTAGAAGCCTGGAACTCTCAGCTCCACCCCTCAACCTTCTGGAAGGGGACAGCAGCTGAACATTGACTGAACCACCAACCACCATCAATTTAATCAATCATGCTTCTGTAGTGGATACCTCCATAAAATACCCTAAATAATGAAACAGGGTTTGGAGAGCTTCCAAGCTGACCACACTGAAGTAGGAGGATGGTGCACCCAGAAAGGGCACAGAAGTTCCAGAACTTCCACTATACCTTGCCCAATGCATATCTTCCTTTAACTATTCTTCAAGTACATCCTTCATAATAGTCAGTGATAATAAGTGAAGTGTCTTCCTGAGTTCTGTGAACCATTCTAGCAAATTCTGAAACCTAAGGAAAAGTGGTGTGGGAGCATTCCATTTATAGACAGTTAGTCAAAAGTATGGGTGGCTTGGAATTTGGGATTGATGTATGAAGTAAAGTAGTCTTGCAGGTTTGAGCCCTTAATGTGTCAGATCTGTTACTAACTGCAGATAGATGGTGTCAGAACTGAATTGAATTGTTGGACACCCAGCTGGTGTCTGGAGAATCACAGAATTGGTTGTTGGTGTTAGAAAACATCACAGAACAACAAAAACCCAATAACAATAGTGTCTAGATCTTGGTTTCTTAATACCATTCTACACCACAAAGAACTAAAGCTTCTTGGAGACATGGCTGACTCTAAGGCCATGACACAGAATGTAGAAAATAAACCTAGATTGTCCTTTTGTGCCAGAAAAGCAAAAGAGTGAACCAAGAACGACAGCAATATATCAGTAACTCACAAGAAGCCAGCTTGAAGAGTGTCCCCCGGAAACCCTACTAGATCAGTCTGAGACAGTTTGAGCATCACATAAGTAACGATAGCAATGGAGTATAACTCACTGAATGAAATAGGAACCCATGAATCCATACATACTGGCATAATCAAATAAATGAATAATTTGCAGGTTGGATGAAGAATTGAATATTTATGTAGTATCAAATTATCACCCCACAAAGTTCTTATTAGTCTCAAAGGGGAAAAGAGCCACATTATAGTGGAGGAGCCTGGTGGATACCCTCAACAAGTGGCCAAGCTAATGCCATCGGTAATGAGACAAGGCGACATCGTGTGCCACCTGATAAGACACAATGAAATCATGATATCAATTCCATGATATTCCTGTCAAAGATCCATAACCTTAATCTGATCATGAAGAAACACTGTAATAACCCAAATTGGAAGATTTTACAAAATAACTGGCCATTTCTTCAAAATTGCCACTTACAACAGTTAAGGAAATAATGCAAACTTATATAGAAACCCGAAGTTCCTGTAAATGGAAATATATTAGTCTTGGAGTTTTCAGTTAATCGCTTGAGTTTTTTGTTTTATTTTGCTGGTTTTTTTTTGTTTTTAGTTCCTTCAAACGGCTCCCTCTCTTTTCTGTCTTACCTTCTTTTTCCTCATCTCTCCTTTTCCCCGGACTCCAAAAGGTTAGTGTTATAAGCAAACTCATCCACCAATGAATTTCCATTTTCTTTTTCTACATCCTGACCCTGTATTTTCAATGGATTTTAAGGACATTGGAGTTGGTGTGATTTCAGGATGGTGCTACCATCTTGGCAAAATCTGTCAGAGGCAACCATTTGAAGAACATTTGTGTATTGCTTTTTGGTTGAAGCACTTTACCTAGCTTACCTCTTCTGATTCTCATATCCACTCTGAGAGACAGGTATTGCTATATTTCCCATTTTACAAATGAGGAAACTGAGGCAGATTCAATCCATTACAAGGTCTGTGGATTAAAGGGAGCACTCTGATATCACCCTCACATGGCTGCCTTCCTTATATCCAAGGGTCTATCTGCATTTCAGCATTATAAAACAGAAGAAATCAATCAGACAAAGAACCGCCACTGAAATAAGTTGGTATTGTTCAGGTTGCTCAATGTGAATGAGTAACAGTCCCTATGCCCTCTCAATTAATGTATGGAAGGGTGCAGTAATCTATCTTCTTTTCCATTGTTGCTTAGCTTTGTAACTAAAATGGACAGTCCTTTTTTATTAATTGTGACTTTATTTAAAGATGTGAAAGAAAAAGAAAAGAAAATGAACAAAATCAATTATAGTTGTTGGTGAATTCCATGTATTTGAGGCAGAACTTTGCTGTTTTAATTAAAAAGAAATATAGACTCATTGTTTTATAGACATTAAAAAGACAATTCCAAACCTGACACTGGACTTCCTCCACACCCCAATGCTGTCTTTTTAAACTAGAACTTCTATGCCAACCAGGCCAACCAGTGTATAGAAGATTGGATTTTGATAATGGCCAATTATAAATAACTACCTGCATTCTAATTATTCCTTTAAAAACCCAACTAATTACAAGTCCACTTTGTATGCTTATGTAAAGTTTGGATAGTTATCTAGTTTAAAGTAATTTGATAGAGTTCACAGATTTGAAATCAAAAGGAACTATATATATATGTTTGAATAAATTCCCAGCGAATAATTCTAGGATTTATTCCACTCACACTCACTGAATCTTAATAGTAGTATGAATCCCCAAACACAGGGAAACCTTTCATAATTGACGTAAGGAAGCACTTAATAGTGGCACTGTGACTTTATATTTATGAGACTGGATCAAATCCCTGACTCCATCACTTCCCAGATGTGTGATTTTCCTTTCATTGGGCCATAGCTTGCTCATTTATAAAGTGGGCATAATAACAGTGTGCACCTCCCAGACACATGATGACTAAATGAGAAAATGTGTCTCTATTACAAAAAAAATGTTAGCTATTATTGAATTTACATTTGCATTTCAGATACACCTTCCTATGTGTGAGACTTTGTGTTAGGTTTTTCAAATTCCTATCCTGGGGTGCTTGGGTGCCTCAGTAGTTAAGTGTCTGGCATCAGCTCAAGTCATGATCCCAGAGTCCTGGGATCGAGCCCCACATCGGGCTCCTTGCTCAGCGGGGAACCTGCTTCTCCCTCTGCCTGCTGCTCCCCTAGTCGTGCTTGTTCTCTCTCTCTCTCTCTCTGTCAAATAAATAAACAAAACCTTTAAGAAAAATTCCTATCCTATTTAGAGACAAGTATTTATACCTCTTTGAATACTATTTCAAGTTGGAATATTCCGTGGATAGCAAAATGTCCATGGATATTTATTTGCTCCGTGGTTCCCTCAGCCCTGTTTTGTGGCCAGCTGTCCAATCTAGAAGGAAAACCTTCAGCAAACTGTCTTCTGTCACTCCCACCTTTCAACCTTGCTCCCCTATTTCCACCCTACATGACTAGAGCACTGAGCCTTCTAGAACCAGCTAATGAAATCTGATCCCTCATATCACAGTAAAGCGAAGTAGAAAAAATGATGGGGTTTTGCTTGAATCACAGCTCTACGACTTTCTCACTGTGTGACCTTTGCACAATTCATTAACCCCTCCGAAGATCATTCTCCTTTCCCGTAGAGTTAGCCTGAGGAACCAGAAAAACATTTCTAACAAGCCTAGCACAGTACTCGGCACACAATGGAGCCTCAATAAATATTAATTCTTTACCAGCCTTCATTTTACTCCCTCCCAGGACACATGAACACATGAAGGAAATGACTGCAATGCAAAGAAATTAGTCTGTATTGGTGGAGTTTCAGGACTCAGTAGTATCTTGGTAGCAAAGGTATTTTGAGACCTGAGGCATTTCTAGCATTTGTCACATCACAATAGGCAACCACTTAATCCATCCGCAGAGAGTAGACTATGGCTAGAGGTGATGTTTCCATAAACTCCTCTAGGAACAATCCTGCAAGTACTCGAGCGAGAGAGTGGGAAATCTATCTCCTCTCCTTAGAAAGCAAAGGACGTTGTGTTCTAGGCAAATATTTGAAATATGTGTTTGAAAAGGGAAACGTAACATGATTCAAGCATTCTATAGCACATGAAACAATGTTTAATGATAGAACACGTGGCTCCCCCACCCCCCACCCCGGGCTTGATATTATTACCTGGGTAGGCTTCCCTGGTGTCTCAAATTCTCTTGTCCTCATGGCACTCTGCGCTCATTACTTTAAGAACTCAGATTCACTTAAAAATGACAGGGCCACGTATCTTATAGAAGCAGAAAACTCCGCTGTGGAGCAACCTCTATAGTCTAACATAATTAATCACAATCGGTCTTATTTATTTTTCCATTTGAGAAAACATATTCTGGAAATGCACTGAGAAGCATGTACAGTAAGAACTTGTTTAAATTATTTGAAAGAATTAAGTTTCAAAAAGTTTAAAAAATAACCTGCTAGTATCAAATGTCAAATGTCAAATGCATAAAATGTCAATTTCTTGGAAAGGGTGCAGCACGGATTTCATTTCTATTATGCTTTTAGCACTTTTTCTCTATTTCTGGAGAAAAATAAATTTTGAGCGAGCCTAATTAGCTGTCTATTCAAGTACAACTCAGTGAAAAAGCTAAGGGCATTCCTGCCTATTTTTTCCCCAACTTCTGATTTCTTAGGATGCTGAATTTCTGCTTACGCTGCCTCAAAGCCCTTGGGATCAAGCGACCGTTTTATTTTCTACAACACTGGATTATGAAAACACTTCTACAAAACATTAATAGAATTCTTTCTCTACATAATTCTGGGAGAAAACAGTAGAACGTTAAAAGTAAAAAACTGGCAACAAGTTGGGGGTTTTCCTTGTGTAGGGGGAAAGACAAGGGTTTACTGCCATGTTTCATATGCATTATTTTGACGGGTGCCACCCCAAAGCCAATTCAAAGAGCAATCAGGGATGACGCGCAGCTCTGTTTTCTCTGGAGAAGAACACGCATTCTTACATTGCTTCCAACCTGTACGAGCCCCATCCCTGGGGTCAACTGGCTTACTGAGAAAGTCAGATGAGGAACAACATGAAACACGATTACTGCTCTAGTTTTCCCTAAATGCTCTGGGTAGCCGTCACTTTACTCTGTGTACACCACATTCCATTACTGCCCAAAGTAATAAAGACTTCTGTCACGGCGAGAGCTTTTCATCTTCAGAGCTCCTTTCTCTTCTCCTGATAAGACTGCCAACTCCACTCTCAGTAAATGAGCTCATGTGAACACTTTATTTTCAGCGTGTGAAAACAAAAAGGGCCATTGCCCAGCTTCAGAGATGGAGGGGGTGGTGCTCTGTCTTCAAAGTCAGAGGAGGATGTTTGAAAGGGACTGAAACTGACCTAGGGAGCTTCCCTTGGAATAAGGAAGTTAAAGCCGAGCTGTTATTCCCTACTAGCCTCTCTTTATTTTGCGAGGCCTGAAGGATTGGGAGGGAAGGGGGCAGGGCAAGGATGGCCTGAGGGAGGGCGGAGCGGGGAGAAAGAACAGAGCAGCTACCTCTAAATCAATTTCTGTGTGCGAACATTAAACATTTGCATTCACTTTGGCCAACACCACCAGCCAATATCAATGCCACAAGTATATGTGAGTTGAACGTCCCACATGTGGGACAGATGGCTCAACCATCACAATGCACTCAATTCTGAAATAAGTGAATCGCGGCTTAGGCTTCCCCGTCCAAACAGTAACTAAATTTAATTTTTTTGCAATCAGTGGCATATGTTTGCATCTGCTTACAATATGACTTGGGCCAAGTCTGATCTGGCCATGGCATCCCGAGTACTCAGGCTACACAATTCCTAGTGGTAAATGTATTGCAAATACCAGAGGGGTGGGGACAGGTTAACTAATAAAAGATATACATGGCTTTTTTTGGTCCCTTGGATATCTACCATGTTTGTGGTCCAGATAAGAGCAACTGACCAGCTAAAGGATCTTCTCTGTTGTTTTTCTAAAATGTTGCAATTTGCCACATGTAATGATGATGATGATGATGATGACAGTAATAATAGTAAAAAATAAGTGGACCACACATTTAATTTTCTATCACATCTAAGAGATTGGTTTTACCTGTTGGCCTCATTATATCCACCCAAGCCGATTGATTCAAACACATATGGAGCACTTAATATGTGCCAGGCACTGTGGTAGGTGTGGGGCAATACCAGCATATTCCTTTCAGGTTCACAGTCTGGTAGAGAGGTGGGCATATAGATAAATTAATTACAGTGATGTAATACTTGCTTTCTTTTTCTTTTTTTTTTTTTTTTAAGATTTTATTTATTTGACAGAGACACAGAGAGAGCACAAGCAGGGGCAGTGGCTGGCAGAGGGAGAGGGAGAAGCAGACTCCCCACAGAGCAGGGGGAGCCCAATGCGGGGCTTGATCCCAGGACCCCGGGATCATGACCTGAGCCGAAGGCAGCTGTTTAACCAACTGAGCCATCCAGGTGCCCTGTAATGCTTGCTTTCTAATAAAAGCAGAAGCCAAGCCCTAGACGGAACATAAAGAAAAAAAAACAAAACTTCTCTGTAAGTTAAGGTACTTGTGCACCACTGAACTGAGACATGGAAGTATATATATAGAAGAGGAAGGTGGAGGGACAGGACGTTTTTGTCACACAGAAGAGCTTTGCCAGAGAAGTAAAAACAGGATCTGGAGCTATGCTGCCCGACATATGGCTATTTAAATTTCAATGTAAACTAATTAAAATAAAATCTAAAATTCACGGTGTTTTCAGTTATACTAGCTGTATCTCAAATGCTCCATCACTGTATGTGGCTCGTGGCTAACACATTGGACAAGGCAGTTCCCATCACTACAGAAAATTCTATTGGGCAGTGCTGACTGAGGAACGCAGGCTTCTGAGGGGTGACAAGCTATGAGGTTTGAAATGCAGGAAAGGACCTGGTCCTGTAGACCCTGAGAACCCACTCCAAGAAATGGGGGCTTTAGCTTATGATATTTGAAAAGCCACACATGAATTTAAGCGGTAGAGTAAGCAGTGTGGGTAGAGGAGAAGAGATAATAGGTGACTTGATGAGACTTGCATTTTAGAAAGACTTTCATTGAGGCTACAGTGAGGACGATGGCACACATACACATATGCACACTCACAAGCAACAGTCCACACACAGGTGTACCAACCACATATGCTTTTCTCCTCTCATTTTCAGTAACAACCACAGTTATAAAGATGACTAGCAGTTATTGAATGCTTATTGTGGGCCAGACACTGCCTCAAATGTTTCACATGTATTAATGCATAAAGATCAAGAGGTAAAAGGATATCCTAGAAAAACATGTTGACATCTCTACGCCAATATGCCTATTTATTCCTTCATCTATATTGTTTTGGGGAACTAGAAATAAAAGAAATCTGACTAGAAATAATTACAGAAAAACAGACAGGTTGAATCCATGGTGTAATTCATCCTGGCAACCAAATTTAAGCCTTAAGCAGGTTATCTTGGAACCTGGGGCTGAGTGGACGGTGCTTGCTACATGCATCTGCAAACAGGTAACATGGCATTCATGGAAGTGCCAATACAAATGTCTTGAGTTGTATTAATAGGAACTTCTCTACCGAGAGTATTCACCTGCAAGCCCCGATGGAAACTGTTGAAAACCCTCAGTGTGAAACTTTAAGAAACAGAGGCAACAATTAGAAGCAATCAGGAGCAGTGAATTCTCCAGTGACCTGCATTTCGCTTAAATGGTGAATTGAGGTGGCTGGATGTCTGGCCAAATCTCAGCTTTCTTTGTTTTCTTAGGTAGGGTATTTCGCTCACCATCCTAATCACTTAAAGTCATGCTGGGCCTCACAGTAAGCTAGTGAAATACGCTTTCTTCGTTAATAGCCAAAATTTGATCCAGTTCTGACGGAACAAAAGGAAAAAAGAAGAGGTCTGATATGGTCTGGAGCTCCTTCCAAGTTAGACTCCTTAGTCCCTATTGCTTTCTTGTAATTCACTGAGCAGATCTGCCAAAAAAAGAACTAATTGAATTCCTACTGTGTAAGAGAGAAGCTCATGGCAGGTAAAGAAACTCATAATTCTGACATTCAAAGTTTCTAAAATCTAGTTAAAAGAGACAACATAAACATATGGAAAATAATATGACAACAATTAAAAAGCAACACATAGTCAATATTTAAAATAATATGTTCTAAACTGAATCCTTGAGTGCTACAGAGATTTGAGAATTTAGGATACAGGATGAGTAAAATGATACGGGGTTCAGAAAGGAAGGCTACCTGAAAGAATTGGTTGTGAAAATGAGTAAAGGAAACCGCACTTAAAATCAAGTTGGGAAGTCCTGAGGGGGAGGGGGATTCACACACCACTACTTCCCACCATTTACAAGCTCCAGTTGGGATAAGCTTATCCTACATACTCCAGTAGGAGAAAGAAAGATTTTCTCCTCACCCAGCAACAGCCCAGCCAATGACAAACTGCCACACTCAGCCAATGAGAAGCCGTCACCACCCTGAACTCTTGCTCTTCTGCAGTGGATCTGCATTCTAAATAGCCCCTCCCAGCTCCCCCTCTTTCTCCACAAAGGAACACTGCTCTGTTTTCTGGATTTGCTTACGCATCACCACAGTCTGCATGTGATGAATTGCAATTCCTGTGCTCTTCCTGAATAAACTCATTTTGCTGATAAAATCGCTGGCCATTTTATTTTCAAGGTTAACATTACATGATGTCAGGAATGGGATCCAAAGTAAATGAACCCCTGAGGAACTAATGACCCAAGGACTCGGTGCGGTACCCACTTAAGGGCCTTGTGCTCTCTGTTTCCTTGAGCTACCTTTTTCCTTTCCATTTGGGTGATCACATATTGGATTTGAGCTCCCTCCCTTTGGTTGAGCTCTCCAACTTTATTACTGGTTTTGTTTTTCTGAAGCTTCTCAGTAAGCCATCCATCCTGTTCAAAATAGGGAAAATGTGTGAATCCTGGTTGGAAAACAGAGTCCCTCATATTTAAGATGTTTTAGGGACTCCAAAGGCAAGATAGATTTCACCTTGTCCTTACACCAAGTTCTTGTGCCGTTCTGGAAAAAGTTCAGATAATTGGAACTTTGGATAATTTGGAACCATAATGGCCATTCTGGGGAAGCTTTGACCTAGGTACATCTACCTTAAGAAACATCTTAAAAGAGAAGATCCCACACACCTCAGACACAATGGAATATATTTTTTGATTTGTATGCAGAAGCTTAAAAGACAAAATGACTTCAAAAACAGCTCTAGAAGGATTCTTAATGGATGAAAATAAAAATTTTAGTAAAATACTTTCTTTGGCCACCTGAGCAGGTGACCTTAACTTAGTCCATCTGCCAGAAGCACAATATGCATCCAACGATTCTTTTGAGTCTTGTACCTGAACATGGCTATGATTTTTTTTTTAACTACAACTCTAACATCTTTGTGTCTGTCTTTATGTTTATGTATGTCTATGTATGTGTATATTTTTCTACCTCCAGAAGGTATCGCCAAAAATAATTTGTAAAGAGCTCTATTTTTGGCTTAAAGCAAAAATCAGTCCTTATATAAATTAAGTAAACTAACCCAAATGTTTTTCAAGTCCATGTGATCTGGGGTAATCTATGATAATTAAAAGCTAGTTTAAGTTTGTTGGTTTAATTAAGACAGACATATCTTAGAGCTTTCAACACTGAATAGAATGCAAACATACAACTTTTATTCTACATGGGTTTATTAGTCAAATACGTTCATGTTATCTCTGTTGTAAAATCTGTCAGCAAGAAAATTCACTTGAGATGATGGCTGACTTTGTCTAACTTCTCAAAAAGTTTTTGAGAGTAATCTAAACATAATTGTTAGGAACAAAGTAATTTAGACAGATGAATGAAAGTGGGATAGTTTTTAAATGCAATAATTATGTTTAAAAAAAAAATATCTTCCCCAAATCTTTTTTAGTAACTCAAAACTTTAGAGTTTTGCTCAGTTAAACTAAATGATGGAATTTCATTTATTATCTGGATCATTTCCTGAACAAGATAAAATACTAAACCGTTAATTTTTTTAAAAGATTTTACTTATTTATTTGACACACACAGAGAGAGAGAGAGAGCACAGGCAGGGGAAATGGCAGGCAGAGGGAGAGGGAGAAGTAGGCTCAAAAAACTATGAGCAGGGAGCCGGACGTGGGGTTTGATCCCAGAACCTTGGGATCATGACCTGAGTTGAAGGCAGACACTCAACCTACTGAGCCACCCAGGGACTCCTAAACCATTATTTTCTGAATGTAGGTTTATCCATTTTGGCTTCTCATTAGGGAGAAAGTAAAGATACTGGTGTCTATCAGTAAACATGTTTTATATCACACTGGAAAAATTTTCTATGAGAAAGAACATATTTTTAGAAATTATAAAATGTATTTGTAAATTTCCCAATTCACAATTGCTTACTTCTTAGGTTTTGTTGACAGTTAAGGATGTTAAAGGCTAAGAATTCTAATTAATATATACAAAATAAAACTACTAAAAAAATGAGGATCAAAAAATCATTGTATATGGGAAACATGAGAGAAGAATAGGATTTTTTGTTGTTGGTAAAAAATGGTATGAGGAATGGAGATGCATTTTGTTGAGGGAAATGAAACTGGTTTTTTGCATGAAGGAAAGTTGATCATTTCAGAAAGAGAGAATAAGGGACAAACTAAAATGGACACAGGAAGCTGTAGGTTTGTGGGAAATTAACTTTAGGTGTAATCAAGCAAGGTAAGATTAAAATGACTTTATTTAAAAATAAGTTTAGGAGGGCCTGGGTAGCCTAGTTGGTTAAGCATCCAACTCTTGGTTTCAGCTCAGGTCATGATCTCATAGCCGTGGGATTGAGCCCCGCATGGGGCTCTGCACTCAGCCTGGAGTCTGCTCCAGATTTTCTCTCCCTTTTCCTCCCACTTGCTCGCTCTCTCTCTCTCTTAAATCAACCAATCAATCAATCTTTCAAAAATTAAAAAAAAAAAATAAGTTTAAGTATCAGAAGTGCACTGGCAAAAAATTAGAATTTGCTTTTTCTTTCTTTTTTTTTTTTAAAGATTTTATTTATTTATTCAACAGAGATAGAGACAGCCAGCGAGAGAGGGAACACAGCAGGGGGAGTGGGAGAGGAAGAAGCAGGCTCATAGCGGAGGAGCCTGATGTGGGGCTCAATCCCATAACGCTGGGATCACGCCCTGAGCCAAAGGCAGACGCTTAACCGCTGTGCCACCCAGGCGCCCCTGTTTTTTCTCTCTGTTGAAAGGACGAAGTTTTCTTAGATTATTGGTCATTCTTAGTAAGAAATTATAAAAAAGTTTTTTCACCTTTAATGTAATCTGCCTATGAAACAAAGATGCTGTGTTCTGTCTTTATCAGATCTTTGATTACTCTAAAATAAAGCTGTGGTAAATTTAAGATCAGAACACTGAACTGGATAAGAATTTCTAAAACTAATGAAAAACTGATTGCTTTAATGTTCTGTTTTTCCAGATTTAAAGGACCCTCTTTTTTCCTTTACGCTATCTGTAACTTACAGCAATTTGGTAAAGTGTATCTTTACAACAAAGATTGAAGCATTGATCTTTTTCTCCCTACCTGATCCCTCCAGAATTCTGAAACTCTTATTAAATATTCTTATTTTCCATGACTATATATGTACTTGCGTAAGTTCAATGAGAATATGTTCTCCTTGTAACAAAACAGCCCACGCACTTAGCCTCTGCTTCCTTTGATTCACAGCTGATAAGAGGGGATATACTTCAATTTTGCAAAAGCCTAATCAAATCCATAGAGAATAATCATACTTTGGTAGGACAATCTTCCACAATGTGCTGCTGGGAGATGAAAGCATCAGACATCATAATCTGCAGCCCAGAGATTTCGTCTATTAGAAAAGATCTCTCCAGAAAGATTTTCTTCAACCCTTTTGGAAAGCCTCCTATCAGGTACTGTTAGCCAACCCATGTGTTGTCAAACTCTAGGGAATAGACTCATAGATTCCTGTGTCACATCTAATAAATAAATAAATAAATAAAATCACCAAACACAGACTAGACCTCCGTAGCAACAGGTGACCTAAAAGTAAAGATTTCTAGGGGCACCTGGCTGGCTCAGTCAGTAGAGCATATGACTCTTGAACTTGGGGTTGTGAGTTTGAGCCCCATGTTGGATGTAGAGATTACTTAAAAATACTATCTTTAAAAAAATACAAATAAAAATATATAAGATTAAAAGTTTCTAGAAAGAGGTGAAAAGAGGTGACACTGGAGGGAGACAGATTTGCCAAGACGTTCAGGCCAAGCCCACACACCTGTTTCTTGCTGTTGCTTCTTACCTTCTTTTCTTCCTCTTTCTCTTGGAAAGACTCTAATCTGCATTTCTCAATCCACTGCAAAGGGGAAAAACTTTCTGACTGTTGGATCTGTCACCAAAATCTCCAATCTGTTCATGATGTAGGAGATCCCCTGGTCTCACCTATAACTGATTTCTCTTTAGTCTCAAATGCCATTATTAATTACACCTGCAACTTTTTGGGTGTTACTTTTCAGGTTAGGCTATTAGAGCCAGGTGTTCCCGTACCCTGTTCCCAACCTTTCTCCAACCATAACCATACTAATTCAGCTGAACACCTCTACCTTTACAAACTGTACAACATTTGCCTTCCCCTATATGTTCTTTTCCCTATCTAAATGTGAGCTGTTCCCCTGCACTCAACAGAAATACAAGTGGGCTAATTCTTCTTTGCAAGGATTTTAAGAAAAGACCCCTTTAGGATGGAATGGACCCCTTCAGAATGTCCACCCAATTCCTCTGACACCTGGCTTGAAAATATCTATCAGGAAATCCCAGCTAATGGACCAATCAATAACTAGACCTTAGTTGGAGTCCTCTGTACTCCACCTGGTTTTATTTTTGTCTGGGAAAGACGGCATTTCCCATGGGCACGTGAATATTTAGACGCCATCGAACTGGAGGTCAGTGCTTATTGGGATGTGTAACCACCCCTGTCAACATCCAAAATGAATCAGAAGCCTCCCATTGGCCCATGCCATTAAACCTCCATAGCCGCCTTAAACCGGAACTTGCAGAAGTGTACATGACTCTGGGTTTGCCTCCATAGGGAGAGCTAGCTGATTTCCACAGCCAAAGCAGTAGCAGCCCAACAATGACCACTTGACTCATTGGCCAAGGTAGTTTTGGTCAATTGCATAGCTCTTGATTACTGACTTGCTGAGCAAGGAGGTATTTGTGCAATAGCACATACCACTTGTTGCATATGGATAAATGCCTCCGGAGAGGTAGAAATTCAATTGAACAATATCAGGGTACAAAGGCCACTGGTTATGACAAATTTCAGCTAATGACCTCCAGTCATTTGTCCTATATACCTGTTTACCTTCAGGTTTGGAATCCTGGTTCAGAACCATAATACAGACTGGATTTGTCATATTCCTTTTAATTCTACTTTGCATAATTACTTTTAGGTTTTGTATCTGCTGCCTGTCAAAACTCTGTAGAGGGGCGCCTGGGTAGCGCAGTCGTTAAAAGCGTCTGCCTTCGGCTCAGGGCGTGATCCTGGCGTTCCGGGATCGAGTCCCACATCAGGCTCCTCCGCTGTGAGCCTGCTTCTTCCTCTCCCACTCCCTCTGCTGTGTTCCCTCTCTCGCTGGCTGTCTCTCTGTCACATAAATAAATAAAATCTTTAAAAAAAAAAAAAAAAAAAAAAAAAAACTCTGTAGAAATGACATACCCAACAGGGTGACGCTAACTCTGCACTTCAAGATGATATACAGTAATTATAATCTTGATAAGATTTAGACTTTAGATGAAAAATGCCTGAAGGTCCTCCCTCCTACCCTTCCTCGTTACTCAAATATGGCTTCAGCAGTTTCCAATCTGTGCACTTTCCTCTGACATAGGATATGACAATCCAGAAAGGACCTGCCTGGCACTGAGGAACAAAACCACTAAACGCAGAAAATCTAACTCTTGATCAGCAATGTTTTTGAGGAAAAATCCTGATCTAAAGGAGGAAATGTGAAAACGAGTAAAGGCAATCTCACTTAAATTGAGTCTGGGTGCCCTGCAGAGGGACCTCTCATGTACTACCACTCCCATTGGCAGGCTCTCCCAGGAGGAAATGCACCTCCTTTCTCCAAGGAGAAGCAGCTTACCTTCACATACCCTAGCAGGAGGAAGAAAGACTTTTCTCCTCACCCAGCAAAAGCCCAGCCAATGACAAACTGCCACACTCATCCAATGAGAAGCCATCACCACCCTGAATTCTTGTTCTTCTCCAATGGACTTTCATTCTAAACTGCCCCTCCCAACTCCCCCTTTTGCTCTATAAAACAATGTTCCTCTCCTTTGTTTTCTGGACTCCCCCGGGTTCACCATAGTTTGCGTTTCCCCGAACTGAAATTCCTCTATTCCCAAATAAACACATTATGCTGATAAAGTAACTGGCTATTTTATTTCTAAGGTTAACAACTGTGAATCAGATCATGAAGGAAATATTGGGGAACTAAAACATATTGCAAGTCTGGATATTTATAATGGGTCCCCATGAATTCTTTCTGATTTATTTTATAATAAAACCACAATCAAAGGACTTAAAAATCTGAAAAGAGAAATAAGAAATAAACTACATTAAAGCTAGGACTGGTTCATAAGTAGTTTTTAATTAGAAATTACATATACTAACATCTCACAACAAGAAAGAGAACTTTACACGCTGTACTTTTCTTAGAATTTCTTAAAACTTTGCTATTTACAATTTCTAATATAATTAATGGGTTGTTTATAATGCTTAATGCTGAAAATCCTCCAATCTAACTAATTTTTAAAATGAATTATTCCACTTAGTGAGGAAAAAAATCCTTTTGATTTTTACCCACATGCTACAGTTCTCCAAGTATTCCATATTTTCAGCTATTATCCCTTCCTTACAAAGAGCCCACTTAATAATGTTCACTCTAACAACCTCATTTATTTTCCAGAAAATTAACTCAGTTTCAACCCTGATTAATGATTTCATCTAAATGAATCAAATTAAAAATTGAAAATTATATTTCAAAAGCCAAAGAAAAAAAAATTGACCATTTCCAGTTAACAAATGATCCTTTCAAATATTAAAAGATGACCATGAAGAGTGCGTGATAGTAATGAAATCTGGCTCGGGCCTGCTGCTTATCTGGAGCTCATGGAGGAGAATTAGAGAAAAAAAAGAGAGAAAGAAAGAAAAAAAGAAGGAAAGAAAGGAAAAAGGTACCCTATGCATTTTTTAACACTAAAATCCCTTGGGATACCAAACTGACTTCTACTTAGGCTTTTCCTATAATCAGTGTACTAAAATAATACAAGCATTTCCGTGTTAATTAAACCTGGTTGGGCTGGAGATGCCCCTCAGCAGAAGAGGGATTAGGGAGTCACACGCCCACTAATAGCCCCTGTTAACAAAACCCAACCCATGAAATACTGATTCACACTACCATGTCTTTTCTACGAGGCAGAAGCAGTGCATAAAGAAAACATGCAACTAATGAGGGAGAAACTTCTTTTCTGATATTTATGTTCAAAAATCGGGGGCGCCTGGGTGGTTCAGTCGTTAAGCATCTGCCTTTGGCTCAGGACGTGATCCCGGATCCCTGGGATCGGCCCCGCATCAGGCTCCTCCGCTGGGAGCCTGGTTCCTCCTCTCCCACTCCCCCTGCTTGTGTTCCCTCTCCCGCTGGCCGTCTTTCTCTCCGTCAAATAAAAAAATAAATAAAATCTTTAAAAAAAAATCTACTTTTGTCTAAGGGCGGGGGGTGGGGAGTGAACAGGAGAAGGACACAGGATGCTTAGGGCAGGGAAACCATTCTGTACAATATAATAATGGTGGGTATGGGTCATTATACATTTGTCAAGACCCACAGAACACCTACCGTGAACCCCGATGTAAAGTCTGAACTTTGGGTGATAATGAGGAGTCCATGTAGGAAAGACTGTAACAAGTGGACCGCTGGGGTGCAGGACGTTAATAGGGACGTGCGTGTGCGCGCGTGGGCGGAAGAGCGTTTATAGGAACTCCGTGCTTTCCGCTGAGTTTTGCTGTAAAACTAAGACTACTTAAAAAATAAAGTCAATTAAAAGGAAAAAAAAAAAGAGATAGAATCCTGCCCCCCCCCCCCCCAATCCACTTTTGAGGTCTACAGGATTACTCCATTTATCCCAAGGCCTATGAAGGAAATTTAGAATAAAGGATCACCTAGTTTTCAGCTAGAGCTCCTTCTTTGGTTCCATTTTTTAAATGTCTGTACAGGAGTAACAGACACCTGATGACTGGCCTTGCGGCAGGTCTCAGAGCGTGTAACGGAGGCCTCGTGCACAGGCAGCATCCTGTGTCCTCGACAGAGAGATGCTCGCACCCCAAGCCTTCCCTTCTGGGCACAGACTGTTCAAGACGAAACAGTATCTCCAAGTTTGCCGGCGAAAAATTGGCTTCTGCATTCCTCCCAAATTCTTCTCTTCGTCTCTGGGCTGTGGCTCTCCCGGGCCCAGGCTGCTGGGCGCCTCGCAGAAAGCCCCCCCCTACCCCAACCCCCAGCCGCCAGCGGAGGCGGCCGCGGTGGCGCTGCGCGTGGGGAGGGCACGCCCGGCTCAGCCGGCCAGCTCCAGCCCGGGTCCCGCCCGCTGACCCCGGCCCCCAGGGGCGCCAGACCCCGGCGGCCGCCGCACCACCGGCAGCTGCGTGGAGGTGACGCAGTGGAGAGCACTGCTGGCCTGCAGCCCGGACCCCCGATGCCGCCCGGGCTCCCCTCCGCGAGCTTCTGGCCACAGCCTCGGAGCCACCGCCAGGGGCTGTGCGCCGCAGGAAGCCAACGTCCCAGGCGGAACAGAACCGCGCAACACCTCCCACAGGCGGAGGAGGGAAGCTCCCCGAAAACTAGAGACCATAAGGAACACCTCTTGGGTGTTACGGGGGAACGACTGGGTATATCTTTTACAACATTTACTAAACAGTATGAATTCTCCTGAGTTGCTTGGATCTGACAGGGAAACGCAGCTTCCAAGTGCAGAAGCAAGGGGTGCACCTTTCTTCAGGGCAGGGACGTGGTGAGTTTGCTGCAAGTTACCATTCTTCAGTTGCTTTCTCTTCAGTGGCTTGTTTTCCACATCCCTGTCCTAACTGTTGTGGCCACAGCCCGCTTGCCCACAGGTTGGAGGATTATTTCATTAATCACCACAACAGGAGGCAGACATTATTACCCACAATTTACAAGGGGAAATCAAGACACAGGAAGAGATGACTTGCATCAAAACAAAACAGTATCATTTTATATTGCTCCTTAACTAGTATTAATCTCCCAGGCTTTCTATAGCATGCTTCATAAAATTCTAGAATTTTTCAAAAGGACCTTATAGAACTTTAAAAACTGAAGGCCATGCAAAGCCCTTACAACTGAAGTGGGTCTTCTGGAGCTTTATGAAAATGCCTCCATTTAACAAATTCATAAATGAGGGTTCAAAATGGTAGAATGACTTGTCTAAGGTCATGCAGCTAGTAAGTAAACATAAGAAAAAATATATGAAAATGTCTGAATAAATCCTAGTCTTTCTATGTTCTGCTTAAATTCCCGGTACTTTCAAATATAGTAATTGTTTAACACAGTTAAGGCTATTATCCACATTAGCACAGAAAGTGCTGGCCTGAATGAGCCTCTGACATCTGCAGGGATTTTGTGATGATTAGTGGGGAGGATGAGAAGGACCTGGCGCTGTGGTACATGTAATTCCTCTCCATTACATTTACCCCAGGCGGCTAAATGCCCATAGACCCTATCTTGTCATAAGCCTGACAAGACTTTGTAGACTATTTCAGGTACTATAAGCTTTTGATATGAAATGTAAGGCAAAAAATAAAATTTTGCTTCTGAAAGCAAATATTCTTCAATACCAAATATAATCTGTTTCTTTGCACTTTTCAAACAATAAGGCTGGGATGAGAAAATCAGAACTAGGGCCAACTGTAACAGGTGCTAATAAAATTTTTCCATGAACCATTGTGTTGGTATAATCCCTACTCTGACCTGGAACACTTTGGCCATTTTAATGCCAGGACTCCCTGGATTATCTACTCCAGGTTAAATGTTACAAGTGGATAGCTGACTCCATGTAATGGAGAGAAGGTCTGTAGGGATTATTCTGGAATGGCACAAGAAGTTCTCTGACATACAATCCAGATGAACCAAGTTTTCAAAACTGTGATTCAGTGAATTAGCTAGCCAAGCAACATCTTCACAGCTTGACGGAACAATGAAATGATTTTTCCTCATGTTCAAAGTTCAGAAAATAAATGTAAACTCACTGTAAATTAATTTAGTCTTTAAATTAATACCTGATCAATAATCTGACATTGTTTTCATTGCCTACATTGCTATAAGACAAAATAATTTGTCAGCTATGTTGTAACTTAATGTAAACAATATCTATGCAGCAGAAAGGAAAATAATAGGTGGAAATACTATTTACTTTGCTGGCTCTAGATAGCAAAATCTGATAATAAAGATTTCAAGGCATTGTCTTTTTAGTTAAATTACTGAAGTTAGCTGCTCTCTATATTGATCAGAATAACTACATTAATTTTCTTGCTTTTACATTTTATATTACTTAAAGCCCCATTTTAATCATTAAATGTGCCGAATGACATTTTAAAGGAAATGAATGTAAGTAGTCCTTAAATATCATTTCATTTTCATTAATCTTTCCTCTTGTTCCTTTTTAACGCTCTTTTGCTTACTTTGAAATATAACTCAAAACCCACATTCTACAGTTTTTCAAAATTCATTTTATTCATCTCTTCTCCCAAAGACTGACACAATCCATGAATCGACCCTAATTTTCACTGAAGTAGTATGAAAATACTTGCTATAACTTTATTTACCTATCTACTTTATACAGTTTGACTACTAGCTGGATAAAGATAGATTTCTATTTAATCCTCACTGTAAAAAGTCACTACTGAATGCTAAGGAGCCTGGGACCATTTCACAGAAGCCCCTCCCCTCAAACCAGCTAAAGTAAGAGACATAAAAAAATAAAAAACACAGGTTCATCGATCTCAGTGATTTTCAGATGATTCTAGAAAGCTCCGATATTTCTGTTTTCTTGAAAAACAGAAACACTGTTTATGCCATCACACCCTGTCACACATTCTCACCCCCAGTGAGGATGTGAGGATAAAAGAATTTGTGTATATAAAGTTATGAGATTATGGTCCCACCTTTGTCTGAGTCCAGATAGGAAAATGGAAACCACCGTAGGCATTTCAACAGGGAGAATTCAATATGAGAAATTGGTTCAGAAGGTGTTGGGGAACTACAGGAACAAAAATGGAACAGGGACAGTATGACCATGGCTTCTGTAGGTGGTGGGCTCAAAACGAAGAGTCTGGCTTGAAGACTCTGGAAGCCCAGGGAAGAGACCCTGCTGGCTGAGACTCCGACCTCTGAGGAGCAAGAAGCCAGTGGCCAGTGCTGGGTTTTCCAAGGTGCACCATGGGGCTTGGTCTGGAGTGCCAGAAAGAGCTCGAAACTGTGCCAACTGCCGCTGCCAGGGCAAAGGGTCTCCGATGGGCTGGCACGGTCAGGAACAAGTCAACAGGAAGCAAACATAAAGATCAAATTTCTTCTCCCTCCTCCTGCCCTGAGTCCCAGCCCCCGCGCCACAAAAAGGGTGGGTTTAGAGCTGAGAAACAATAGCTCGATAAAGGGCACTAGGCTTAAGAGGGCTTTCATAACTGGATCATCACCCTTATCTCTAAGAAACAGTAACCTTTCTATAAAAGTGCATCCTATGGCATTAGAACGGGATTGGGTCACTTTTGTGAGCCAATAATCTGTTGCTAATACCTAGTGTTCACCCCCCAAACTCCCACGTTGTACATTCTTTACCATGGCCTGGTGTCACCTAAAATATTTCTCTGCTGTTCCTTGTTCTAAAAGCATATTCTTGACCTTTTAACCTTTAAAAGACAAAGTATATCATCGTTTGTCGCCAAATACACAGTAGTATTTTTGTGCAGGATGAATACATCTTTGGACTATATTGAAACCCTAGCCCTGCGGCCTTAGGGCTGCTTTGGCTTGTGACCAGGTGGACAGGTGGATGGAAGGGGGAGGGGGAGACGCCTGTATGTGAGGGGCGGATGACTATGTGTGCACAATGAGGGTGCAAGTGTACGGAGAAGAGAAGCACAAAAAGTAGGCCAAAAAAAATGTAACCAGGAAACAGCTCAAACCAAAACTTGATAAAGGAGTTAAGTGGTGGCTTTTTTTTTTTTGCACTGGTGTTTTTGGTCAGTTCCTTAATGTTATATGAAAACAAACTATGGCCTGTGAACCAATTTACTAAGCAAATAGCAGCTGTGGTAAAACATCTGTTTGGGAAAGAGGAAATATAAACTCATAAAATCAAATGAAGGCAATGCGATCTGTACTTTCACAAATATGTGAATGTGAGACATATGGAGCAGTTGGCGAAAGATTATCAATCATTCTATTAGAAAACAAAGTGTGAAACAGGTAACATTATGATCTTCATACAACATAATAGCCAGTAACTGAATGTGATTTCAGAAAACGGTATGTGACTATTTCTCGGGGATGAGAATAGCTATGAACATCTCCCTTGCAAAAGAAATCTTTAAAGTAAAAAACAAAAAACAAAAACAGGATTATATCTAAAAATAACTATATGTGTCTATACTGTCGCCAACAGAATGGTGGAAAATAATGATATAAGGCTAAATAAATTAATAATGACAATAGGAAAGAAAGACTTTATAGGGAACTCGGGAAGGACATTCGCTATATGACACGTAGACCTGCCCTATAGTTCCTTGGAGTCAAAGTGATTTGCTTTCTGAGATCAATCATTAGAAGACCTCGAATAAAAATTTCAATGAAACTAAGAAAGAGAAAAGCAAACGAAAGACTGGGTTTCATCCTTAGGCATCCAGCCTGGAAGAAAAGCACAATCAATAAAGAGAGCTTAAATTAAAACAAAATGAAAAGTACCTTCTGAAGAAGCTGTTGCTATCTTCATAATAACAAGGAAGCTGATTTCTTTGTTTGTTTGCAATACTTTGCTGCCCCTGCTCTCCTTTCTCTTTGATTCACAGAGTTTAAGTTAAAACCAAAGAAAGACATAATACATCCAAAACCAAAATCACATCACTAGGATAAAGCAAATCTGGGCGCAACAGTAAATGTCAGAGCTGTAAAAGCAAAGGCAGCAGCTAGGTTCTTTTTTTTTTTTTTTCTTCCCTCTCCATACTTAAAAGTGAAATACCTAGCTGTTATCTTGGTGCCTGCAGAGCCTCCCCATTGTAGATTCAATAATACAAGAGGCTTCTTATCAGCAGCTGGGGTGACTGATTGGAGCTGTGATATGTTTAGACAATGCACTGTATTTAACTGAATTTACAGATGCCCCAACTCAGACGTGGTAGTAAACGCCAGAGACTAATAGGAAATTAAACATGTACAATGGACTAACTCCATTTGCTCTCACACAGTGTAATGTGTTTAGTTAACTTACTCATAGTCACACTTTATCTTTTTCTCTATGGATTCCCTAGGATATGTTTCAAATTGGCCAGAGATTAAATCTTCTTTTCAATTTTTTGTTACCATTTTATTGCCGCTTTCCCTTATTATTGGCCACTCTTTCTCTTGCAGAGATAAGCTAAACAAGATGACCCTCAGTACTCCACCCCCCCAACCCAATTATCAGATAGTCAGCAAGGAATGCGAGGGTACAGGATTCCATAATATTAATATTAATATAACATGAGAGGAACAAAAATCAGTCACTTACTTGAAAGCAATGGTGTATTTAACTCATTTGAAATTTAAATGTGAATTTTAATGTACCTGGTATGTAACACATACATACAGAAAGAGACAGTGTGGGAGCAGCATGCATAGGTCAGTTTGAGAATTATTTTAACTCTTCATTGTTTCATATATTTGCTCACAAAAACAGCGGCAAGTACACACGTGTCTACAAAGGTGTGCGGCACAACCATAGAGAAAGAAAGGAAAAGATGTCACAAGGCTCTAGTACTTTTCCTCTGGTTACCAGAGAAAGGTAATTTATCCTTAGATAAATCCACAGATTGATCTGTAGATCTGCTTTGAAAGAGGCTGTTCACAGAGAACTCTTGCTGTGTAATAATAGCAAGTGAATCCATAATGGTTTTGTTGTCCTTAGGAAACTGGAGAATTTCCACATTCACGAGAGCCCCTTACCTGGAAAGCATAAAAGAAATCTCTAGCCTGCTCTGATCACACTCAGACTCCTGAGAGGGTTAAAGACAATTCCATCGGAATGGGGACCGCATCCCTACACCTCCATGGCCCTTTCCTTGAGAAAAGTGGATGGAGTTTGGGGTGAAAAAAACTGATGACGAAGGCTGACATCAGTATAGGCTAGACCATGAGGACCTCTGATTCACCTGCTTACATGACTTGTAACATAAAAGTGAGGAAATCCAGAGCAAACACAATGGTCCAGAAGGTTGGGCAGACTAGGCAGCTGCATGGCAATTCACACGCCTCAAAATCTAAAGAATGATACTGGACAGAAAGATTTTGCAGCCCGAACCCTGTGTGTTCATATTCACACCTGCTTAGGAAATGCCAGGGCCTGGATCCTACCACAGAACAGCCCCGTCTCCTACAGCAGGGAACCCAGGCCAGGGACAATGGTCTTGATATTACCATTAACACTGTGAATGATCCTTTCCACTCTCTATTTCCTCAATTGCTATTTTTACTGAGTATGCAAATGATTTTATCAGAATTTTGTATCTAATAAGACATTTGAATACCTAAAACAGAAAAGAAACATTTGACTATGTTGATCAAATGATAAGTGCCTGAACATCATAGTCCTTTTAATCAACTTTTTAAATTGGCTTTTTTTTTTTTTTTCAAAAGCAAGGATGGCGCTTAGGAAAAAACACTAAAGAGCACATAACCACATAAAACCGTGAACAAACAAAATTTTTATCATTAATCATCCCAAAGCACTATTTTCCTCCACCCCCCAGATCAAAATTCTACTCCATGGAAAGAACAGAGTGGCATGATATCAAGGAGCACTAATGTCATTTGAAAATCAAGTTATAATCAAATAACCATTACTCAGTAAAATGGACTTCATAGTAATCATTTCTTTCTATAACTGAGCAGTCCAATAAATGTTACTTCTCTTAATCAGTTCTGATTGGTATTTGCTATATGAGACACAGACAAATCTTTGACCAATCTTTAATTAGTATCACTGATGAAATATTTATTCTTTTAATTTGAATTTAGAAACCCAATAAAGCCATGTTTGCATCTTTTATCAACTTAAATATTATCCTCCTTTATTACTTTTGTCATGACTGCAGACTCTGAAAATGTTCTCCTGAAACAATGCGTATTTCATATATGCATAGTTGCCCTGGTCTCATTGCTTTTAGGGCAAATATTTAATATAGGCATTCAGGTTATAAATTCATTTCAGTCCTCTCTCTGAGGGGATCATGAAGTAGATTTCCTCTAAGTGTCAAGAGAAAAAAAGGAAGATATTTTTAGACATCCTAAGACCTTCTTAGGGAATCACAGATTCACCAAATCATAACCTAATCCTCCCTGGAGCTCCCGGTATCCAATTCACAGAAACGATGGGGCTGGACAACATTACCGGGCCTTTGTACATGGAATGTGTGGGATATTCTAGTGCCCAGACACTGAACTCAGAAGCCAGTGTTCTATTTTTGGCTCTACAACTGATGAGCTGCCACCTTTAGCTTAACTCATCTCCCCAACCAGAGGCACAGTTGTACAGTTCCCAAGCCTGATGGTTCTCGGTGACCGGAGCTCATTTAAGATAGGCAGAAATCACCAACCATATTATTAAAATCTAATGAAGCAATCAGATTGCAACTTGTTATAAAAACACGTTTACCAATCTCCTCTAGTCCACAAAACACCTCTGAAATTAGTATGACCAGAATAATCTAGAAACAACAAAAAAAGAGGGACCGTTTCTTCTGAAAGATACACAAAGAAATGACATAGATACCTTCTGTGTTGCTCAGAGAAATCTCTGGTACATGAACATCTTTCCTAGTTAAGGGTTTTGAATTTCCTTTCACCTTCTCTTTTGCATGGCACAATCTCTAGTGAAAGTGACCTCTTTGTAACAAATCCATCACAAATGGGTGTTTATAATGTGCAGAACATGAGATGTTCATACCAGTCGTGCTTGTTAATCTATTACACGTACTTCCCGGCACCACCTACCTCTGCTACCTGGCACTTTCAGTTACATTTACTCAGGAGATTATTACACTTGACATCATCAACTCTCCTAGAACGTGGATCACATCGGCTTTTGTTTAGGAATGTATACTTAAACCCTAGCACAATGCCTAGCACATAAACAGCAAATGAAGAGAACACAGATCTTTTCTCAAAGATGCCAACACACTTATTCTGTACTTGTCTCGAGAGAGCCTTTGATGGAGTTATACCTTCATCTATCCTGGGGAGCTCACTTCATCCTTGCCAATGGCTTCTGCAACAGAGCTGTGAAGCCCTAACTGGGCACAGTCTCTGATACTCCTGTATTCCTACTTCAACCCAGAAATAACAAAAGCAACAATCAAGGCTTCATGTTCTGGCAATATCTGTTTTTTTTGTTTTGGTTTGGTTTTTGGTTGCCTTTTTTTTTTTTTTTTTTTTTTTGAGAGAGAGAGAGCGCAGAGGTGGGGTGTGGGGCAGAGGGAGAGACACAGTCTCAAGCAGGCTCCACTCCCAGCACTGAGCCCCACACAGGGCTTGATCTCACAACCCTGAGATCATGACCTGAGCCGAAATCAAAAGTCAGATGCTTAACCAAATGAGCCACATAGGTTCTCCTTTTTTATGAAAAAAATGCAAATGAAGTAGCATCCCTAACTATTTTAATCAGATTCAATAAGGTGGAATACTGTGGGATACACTAATTAATCATACTTAAAAAACACTCTAGAAATAACAAGTCTACTTCTTTCTTAAAATAATCTTATTATTTAAAATAACCACAAAAAAGACAGGAAACAAAGATATGGAAATAGCATTACTGTTGACACTTTAGGTAATATATATGTTGTATACGCTAGCATTTCTTGTCAAAATCTTCATTAGTTGCTAATTCTGTCAAACAAAATCTTGGCCTACAATTCTATTTGGTAGTGGCTGTCAGCTTGTATTTTGCACGTTTCAGTATTATTTAAAAGTACTTTTCCATATTTAATATACGATGGCTTACTGTACCTTTCCACTGGCATTTATCACCTCTCAAGAGTGATCAGCCTCCAAGAAAGTGAAGTTCATTGTCACAGAAGAGCCTGGCCCTCGTTTATTTCCCTATACAGTATTTGGTACAGAGCAGAGTGTACAATAGCAGGTGAGCCTTCGATTTAGAGGTCACACATTTAGCAACAGAAATATAAGTTATTAAAATAGATTTGAAATCTTTAAAAACATAAAGTGCCCTTAGAGTAAAGTCTAGATAATTGTACAAAATTCAATGTGTGTATTTTCTTTGGCTCCAGGTTCCAAAATGATCCTAAAGATGCTGCCATTTCCCAAACCAAAAATTCCTATTGTCGGCAAGATTTAACACTGAGTTTAGAAAAATACAGACTTTCAATATCCCCATCAGCCAACTTCATCCTTGCTTAATTTCCCCATCTCTGTAATAGGTTATGTCAACACAGCTTATAGGGCTTAGAGTCATTCAAAGAATATTTAGAGGAATGTTTTTTTCCCATTTGACGTAGCTTCACTGTGATCATTTAAATTTTAAAAAATTAATTTTTTTCTTCTTTTGAATCATTTAACCAATGATTTGGAACAGGCTCTGATAGCGGATTTTCGAGGGGGAGGCATGCTGTAGTGGACAAAAAACGTAAGTGCCTACAGCACTGGATGTGATCCCCCCACCCCCAGACCAGCTTTGCTGCTTCCTAGCTATGTGACTTCGGGCAGGATACCCAAACACTCTCTAAGCCTCAACCTCTTTAGCTGTAAGGATATAAGGATAATAGGTGCTACTAAAAATTATATATATGTTTGTGTATATATTTGATATATACATTTGTTGACAAAATTGAGCACTTAGTATATGCAAAGTGATGTCTTCAGTGCTTTACATGCATTAACTCATTTATTACTTACATAACCTACGAGTTAAAAAAAGCAAAAGAACCAGAATTACATAGTGGCTAACTGCCCAAGCTGACTCAACCAAAAATGGCAGGCCTGGGATTTGGCTGTTTTACTGCCCTTGAGAGGTATAACTAAGATTATAAAAAAGCATCTAAGGACAGAATTTGGCACACAGTAGGTACTCAATATAAATGGTAGGTTCTTCTATCTCTTTATCTCTCTCTATTCTTTGTGTTTCCTTTTCATATATATTAATAGCCAGATTTTCTTAGAATAGCCTAGAGGACTACTTCAATTGGCATAACAGATCCTAGCATTGAGTCATTAGATACAAAAGAATATGTAAAAATTAAGCCTACTAACATATATAACACACATATAAACACACACACACACACACACACTCATACACACATCATCACGCACAACATACACAACTCAAGTGAGCCTCCGAAGAATGGTCCTGGCATATCCACTGCCAATGAGTTTATCATCAATATTGATGGAACGTGGACTCAGGTCACAAACACTATGCTGGGTTTAGGGGCAGGAGGGGAGAAGGTCAGACAAGAATGAAACTTATTGTCTGCCCTCAAGGACCGGAATCCACTGGGAGACTCTTTAATAACTCACTGTGATATATTTTGTGCTATGCTAGAGGTATGTAAAAAATCCCATGGGAATGTAGAGCAAAAAACAATTAATTCTGCCTGAGGATTCCAGAAATCTTCACAAACCAGAAGTGACTTCTTCTGGATGTATTGAATTTCTCCAGGCAGAAATGAGGGCGAGAAGGGCATTCCAGGTTGAGAGACTGAACAAGCAGAGATACGTAGGAATGAAAACACACTACACGCAGGCAATCACGAGAAGAGCGAGGCGGCTAAAATATATGGTACCTGAAGAAGGCTGGGGAGATAAATTAGGTTCTAATTGTGAATAGCGGCCTCTCTGATGGCTAGGAAGTTTGGAATTCATCCTACGCGGTGCAAGAGGTGATGGGCACAGATGGCGCTGGAGACATATAGACCAGTGGAGATTATTTCAGTCACGCAGATGATAAAGGAAAGTGACCTGGACTAAAGCAATGGCAGAGGGGATGTGCAGACAAAGATCAAAGGATCCTCTGTAGGTGGAATCCACTAGACTTAGTAACTGAAGAGATGTACGAAGTTAGGAAAAGGATGTTCCCAGCATGTGTCTAACGATAGTAGTTCATATGCTTGATACTCTTAAGATAGACTCTTGCTCAAGACGAAACAAAGGAAGAGGGTAGGAAGGAGGGGGGAGGGAAGGGAGGAATGAAGGAAGGAAGGAATCTGCCTTGGAGGAAAAGGCAGGAAAAACATTGTTTTAATTCTAAGGTGTCAAACAATTGAGGTAGAAACACAGGATCTTGGGTTATAGTGGAGGGTACCTAAAGGAGCTTGCTAGGGGCCCTTCATCACTTCCAAAGATATACATATAACATACCACACTTGACACTTCTTTTCTCCACTCCTCTTTCTTCTACCTCCCCCCTCTTCTTTCCCGTTTGCCCTCCCTCTTTGTGCTCTCTCCTAGGTCCAAACACATGAGGGGAGCTTGCCCTACCAGGCAGGAAGAATCTACACTGTCTCCTCTCCCATTCCACTCACACAGACACACCACTATTTCCACTCCTCAGAATCCCATTATAAAAATTCAGGTTTTTCCAAAACTGCTTTGTGGGGATTTCTTTAACCTAAAAGCTCAGCGATGTTTACCTCGGAGCCTGTAGCAGTGCAGTGGAATAACTTAATACATGGACGTGGCCGAGACACCTTTATGTTTCCTATGCAAATACTGCTTAGAAAAGCCATTAACGGAAATTATGGAAGGTGAACGCCAACTAAATACATGGCCCAGAATAAGCAGGATGACTCAACGGGTCTTTGGGGGCCTTCTCCTCTGCTGACAATTTTTATTAGAACCATTACCAGTGAAGAAATTTTTAGCTTTTTGAATCGAACTGTAAATTGTTTCTGCTTTCCATGGTATCCTAAAGGAATTTCAGGGGGAATTTTTCTTTGGTTTACGGAGCAATTCCCTGTGGACTGGGGGAAGTCTTTTGGAAATTTCTAGGTTACTCTTGGGGATTTTTCCTGAAATGGATTCTTCTTTAGAAATATTTTGGTTATTAAATATATATGTTGGAATTTTTTTTGTATAAAAATTTACAGCATGCCCCAAGCTTCTGTTTACAGGATTCATAAAACAAAACAAATCAAAAAACTATCATGATGGTAACATCTAATAATGGTGGAGGCGTTTCTATCAAATGTTATGAAACCCGGTACCATGGCTTTAACCTCTGCCCTGAGAAGTCATTCTTGTAAAAACTACAAAACACAGAATGTGTTTTTGACAATTCTTCTTTCCCAATTTGTTTTTGGCAGAAGTGCTATAAAGTGTCTCCTTTTTATTTATAAAAACATATTATTTGTGATTCTGAGAAACAGACTAAGAAATGATGTGGAAAGCACCTTACAATGTTTGTCTATGAGACCACTTAAATGCTCATAATAACTATTTTGATGTACCGTTTATTGTGTTCAATCATCATGTCATTTATTTTATTTAAAAGTGTGTGCCTCTCCCCACATCCCACTTTTAACAAAACCATCTTTTCCTGTGCCCATCCTCCTTAGAAAACTTCAGGTTCCGTTAATAATGCTCATCACTCACAGGAGATAATAGAAAAACTCTTTTTACAACCCCCTCTGTTGTTTCTCCAGCAGCCAAAATTCAAACAGTAACAACAACAACAGCATGTATTTAAAAGATGAGTGGATACGAATGGGGAACTGTTTTTCCTCTGCTGAGCACAGTATCTTATTATGCTTGTAAGGTTTTATTTCATGGTTAACCTTTTAACACAAATAGGTCTCCTTCCCTATTTTCCCTGTGTTGTCCTACATTTCCTGAGGGTCTGGCCTTGGTTTGCAACTCCTGTAAAGTAAAACACGACTCTTGGTGTCTCCATAGGGCCACATTGTTCAGGCTGGACTAAATTTGAAGTCCCTTCCCCCTGATTCCACACCCTGCTTTACAAAAACACACCATTTGCAGATCAAAGAGAGACGATTTATGCTTTCACCCAGCTGACGGACGATTAAATTAAAACAGATCAGCAGCGCGGTGCCTGGGCAGGTGGCTTCCACCACCACTGTCGGCCTCAGAGCGATTAAATTGTGGCGGAGATGGAGGGCCTTCCGCTCCGTTCCCGCACTTACAGATCAAACGGTGACAAATGAGATGTTACTGCTCTTGTAAAGCAAGGCTACAATCTGTCAAAATCCAACATAATTTGTGACCCTCTGTGACATCCTCTTTCTCTCTCTTTTTTTTTTTTTGACATTTGAATACAGTGATTGTACTAGAGTCAAGCCCATTTAAGTGAATATACTCAATTCTATCTAAAGGAATACAGCCTGTTAGCTCCAACATGGTAGCTGAATATATATCTGGTGAGTACTCCAGCGACCCTTTGTGTTAAGTGCATACCATTAACAATGAATTCTGATTTTTTCCAAGTTATATAATTTGATATCTTGACAGCCCAGACACTTAAAGCACTACTATTTGTTTTAAATGGCTTTATTTTATTGTTTAAATGTCAGTATCAAAATAAAGTAATGCATACAGTCATGTCAGTTCTAGTGCAGGGGAAGTGTTCCTGTTGAGAAGAGTCTTGAAAGAGTTTGTTCTAAAAATGGACTCAAAAGTCAATTGCAATGTCTCTTGGCTGAATCCTTAAATGACTCATGAAACATATTTATACTGCGTTTTCTGTTTAGCTGATGCATTTAATAAGGCACCGAAGCAGAAACAGCAAAAGGAGCATAGCATCTTAACTTACTGAAGTTGACATCGTGGCCAGGTTTAAAAAAAAAACAACCCTGACTATGGGAAATAATTGAGGAGTGCTTGATAGAAGCCACAGCCCAGATAAATGAACAGACCTCTCAGTGGGCTTTAATTGTATAATCTGCTGGATTATTATACGTGGCTTGGCATTAAAGGAGGAAAATAAAAGATTCAAGAGGCTAAGCATAGTTTGTAATATTTTCACCTACTAGAATGGCAGGGAGAATTGATTCTCTCCTGCCTCCACTCCATTCAGACCTGTTTGGGGTTTATGAGCCTGTCACATTTCAGAGCAGGCATTGACTTTCTACTTCAAAGTGGCTAAAGATCTTTCCCAAAAGACTTTTGTTGGCCACAAACCTTTAGGCAGGGTAACGCTAACCTTCAGGGAAATCACTCTGAACTAACTGTTTACAAAGAACAAAAGTATATCTAGACTCTTTGAGCACTTTTTTTTTTTTAGGGTTATTCTTTAAGTTTCCTGGGCATAAAATGTTTTTCTACTGCGCAGCTCATTCTGTGACCTACCTAAGTGAGTGCGCTCAAGGTATTCTGTTCACCCTGGTTTATTTCCTGAACTTTGGGGTTGTTTGCCCACACTTTAAAGTAACTGTCCCACTTGATGTACGATCCCTGTTAATGACTTCGCTTCAGAAACCCAGCTGGCTACAGAGCAGACCTCAGTTTACGGCATTTCAGAGTAATCAGCTGGGACAGAAGAGTCACCTCCATTTTTGGTACACTGCACTGTGATATACTAGATATAATGTATCTAGCCTTATTATGATGGACCTTTATATCCCCTCCAAGCTTTCATGCCTGCCATCATCCTATTATAGGGAGAGCGTGTGGCACAGGACCTGCAGACCTTGCCTCTTAAAGGCAGGGTCTCCACCGTAGGCTGAACATATCATAGGAGTCGTGCATTTGCTCTCTATAGCCAGGAAAAGGCTTCTCATCACCAGAAGAGGGATCCAGGTCTATGCCCGTCGCTCCATTTTGTCAGAACTTGCCAAGAAGGATGCTGTATGTAGTGGACGAGCCCGGAAGCAGGTCTCCCGGGTTTTGGCTCCTCTTCTGTGTGCCAACAGATATCTGAAATGTAGCTGCCGCAGTGCTACCCCGACCCGCAGGCTGGATGGGAGTGGCCTCTGCTGTGGCTAAAAGCCCGCAGGGAGGTTGGAAGTAAATGAAAAGTATGTACTCTGCTCCGAACCAGCTGGGGAATGGGCACTGAACACAGATAAGGCAGGTTTGGTATAATGCTCTCTTCACAATAATCCCTCCCAAGTCAAAAAGTGCCACGTGAAAAAAAATTCAGAGGTTCATTTTCTCCCCCTTCATTTCGTCTTGCTATTTGTCCACCTTGTGTGTTAACACGATATGTTAGAACCCTTTGTTGATCTGTACCTACTGTGATGACAGTCGATGGGCCTCCATTTGTTAACAGGGCACATCTACTTTGGGGGAATTCTGCCTGGCTCCTCTTTCAGTAAAGGCCTTTCCTGATTTTATAGTCTGCCACAAAACACAGGGCTGATCTCTTTCCCTCACTTTGCTCTCTCTTCTCTACCTTTCCTGCTTTTGATGTAGATTCTCTACTAGACACATGGGATACAGGGCAGGTTTTTGCCTTTGCCTGTAAGC
Organism: Ursus americanus; assembly: GCF_024610735.1. NCBI lineage: Eukaryota > Metazoa > Chordata > Mammalia > Carnivora > Ursidae > Ursus > Ursus americanus. The sequence goes on along the minus strand of NC_142128.1, from coordinate 54,996,554 downwards.
ACAAGGGAAGGAAGGAGTAAGGTGGCAGAAATATTATTAACTTTAAAATCTTCCCTCTACCTCCAAGATGAGAATAAATGTCCCCCAAAGATTCCCCGAGATATGCACAGACAGCTTCTTCCCCCAGAGGAATCTCCTGTCACCTCAGGTTTTTTTCTTCTTTTTCTTCTTTTAATGGAATATAAGACTCTCAGTGTATGGAGAGATCTTTTCAAATAAAACCACTGTTCTGCATCTGTCAAATGACATTTTCATAATATAAAACTCATCCAATCTGCTCCTTTTCAACATTTTCAGTGTTTGTTATCTGATGTCAATTATCTCTTAACTTCCTTACTTCTAACAATTTCCCAGAGTTCCATTAGATGGGCCAGCTAAAACTCACATATTCCCATTTAACTTTTCAAGCAGCAGCACAGAAGTGCATATGAGTGGCTGATGTTAACCAAACCAAAGGCCACTTGAGAATGCCACTAAAAGAATAGTGGCTGAAGGTTATAAATAGGTGACACTATTTATAAAGCATCAACAAAATGTTTCATGATGTGTAACATAAAGCCCAAGCAGTCATATTGTTAAAAGCCTGTTCCTGTGCCTAATGTCTACATAAATAGCAACGTGAACACAGTATCATGACATGCTTTGTTTGGCATCAAGCTAATCACAGGCGCGGGAGATGAAACCTTTCCTACTAATGGCTGGTCTCCCTTAAAAAAAAAAAAAAAGTCTGGGGGTGGGGGGGACTTACGGTGTGAGGAAGCGCAGTAACACACAGCAGGGTTCCAAAGAATCCAAATTATTCAGACATTCAGCAATGATCATATATTGTGGTCCTTAAGTCCAACAATAGCATTTTGATAACAGGAATACTAAACTCTTGGCCTTACCTCACCCAGCACTTGTTGCTACTGAAAGATTAATGTTATCTCTCTATTTAAGTAACCCACATATATGTCCAAAATTAGACTGTAAAGCAAAAGCCTTCTTGGCTAGAATAAAATGGTTTTTAACATCAATTTATAAATACCCTGAAAATGCAAGTCACTTTCCCTCAGCTGAATGACTAATGCATTACAAGATTTTGTGATACCCATTGAATGTCAGAAAGATTTAAGTTCAAATCAACATGCATTTATTCTATGGTATAGCAATATGGAAGGCTGACGGCATGAATATTTTACGGTAATGTTTCAATATTAAAATCCCCACATTGAGATTCCAGAGTAACATACAAATTATATTTAACCATCAAAAAATTCATTGAAGTACTTATTAGAGTATCAGTAATAATAGTCATTAAAATTTTACGATCACTTAAAAGAACACTAAATAAAGACAGTTTAGTAAATGCCCTATTTACATATTTTAACAAGACTTACATAGTAATATCAAAATCACATTGAATTTGAGAGTAAAATTAAACTTGCCCTCAAAAGAACAGATACATTATGGATCCACCCTGATAAATCTGTTTGTTTTCACAATAGTGGGGTGAGTTGCACTGATTCATTTGCTTTGCCTTTTTGGACCAACTGTAATATTATACAAGCTATGACCAAGGGTCAGGGGTTCATCTATGGATTAAGAACTGAATAGGGTCTGCAACCTTAGCCTCATTTAGTACCAGGTCCATTTTGCTCAGCTAAACAGATCTACACCACATAATTTTACAGATGTAAAAATAAGCAACGTGTACAGGACCATTCCCACCATACACTGTGTATGCAGCGTATATGCAGACACATACCTATGGGGCTTACTTTCATTCAAAATATTTTAGAATATTTATGAAAGCTCTCGTCCTTAAGCATTTTGCTGTACAGAATATTTAGTTAATTTTTCACAGCCTTCTAGAATGTCGGAGAAAATAATTTTCAAAATGGTGACCCTTACAATTTGCACACAGATACAGCATAGAACATAAAACGGTGGGATTTGTTTTCTTTACCTTATATGTTTAAGGTTAAGAGTGATCACTGTAAATTCAATGAACTTGAGCAAACGGAAGGCCACTAGAAATTCTCAGAGATATATGTAGGTACTCAGAGAAGATCGGTGGCCTGGGGTCAACAACCAAGCCTTCTGAAAACAGCCATGCCATTGACACGGGTCACTTGGGTTTCCTTGGAATGGGTGATTTACTGGCAAACATATCCACTAGAACCCTAGGGTCTGTCAGAATTTGAGGCTCATGAATGGCAAACTCATTTGGCAAGGCATGCGGTGCCACAAAACCCAATGAGGAATAAATAAGCCATACCATGTATGAATCCTTAGCTCTTTTCCTCGTGGAGTGCGTTTACACTTGGGAACATCATCCGACCTCATAAAATCAGAGAAGTGAAAGACTTCCTAATATCGTACATCCCTGGACGTGTATGTATATGTACATGCATGCTCATGTGTACGAGAGAGAGAATTACAAACTCCGGAAACTTCTGCGATCAGAAATGTATAGAAAAGGTTAAACACAAAACGTCGAATGATGTTTTCAGAAGTACTAACTAAATAAAGAAAAGATACCATCAGAAATATTTGGGCCTTAAAAGAAATATATTTGGGCCTATCTTCATTCTATGGTGGGTCACAGATTCATCAGAAAGCTCGTGATCATCATTTTTCCTGCTTCCCTTCTTCAAAGAAAGAAGAATTAAGGTCTCTCACTTCCACTGGACGCCAAATAAGGAAGAAGGAGCAACAATTTATATGGTAGCGATAGCTTTACAGTTAGGACATTAACTTGTTTTCTGCAAAACTGCAGCTAACACTCAGCTAGCAGCTCTACTATATTCTGAAATACACGCAATGGCAGTGGAACACCAAAAAAACCCACAAACAGTAATTTACAATATATTATGGGCCCTTCCTCCTGAAATATGTTTAGTTTCCCAATCATATTTTTTGAGGTTCATCTCAACATCCCACTACATTTCTCACGATACAGAGTGGTTTGTTTAGTTGAAAAGTGAATAGATACCCAGGAAACTGACTTGCTAGCTCAATAATCCACAGAGTACGCCCACTACATGTAGCTGGCAGACAGTCCAACTGAACTAGAACTACCTCATCAACAAAATACTTGAAAATGTTTTTAGGCTGAAACGCTCATTCAGTGTGACTTAGAAAAGCCTGCATCTACCACGACTCAAGAAGATCCAACACACAACTTCTCCACCTCATGGCCCTTCCCAGTGTTTCAAAAACTAAATAATAATCGCTTTTGAGAACAAAAAGCTCTCAAAACATAGAGAACTAAATTTTTACATAATTTAGGAGTCCTCCACTCTATGACAGTGGATAGTATCATGTCATTTTTTAAAAGCCGGGGCTCATAAGTCCATTTCTGGGTTGGAATCTTAGGTCTGTAAACTTATCAACTGTGTGATTCTGAATCAATTATTCAGTACCTTGGTTCCCTGATTTTCTAATCTGCAAAATGGGTTAAAAAGAGCACCTAACCCACAGTGTGGTTTTGAGGATAATATAATACATGTAAAGCTTTCACTGTAAACCATCATTAGTCTAATATATGTTAGATCAGTCCACCACAGAACCAATTTGCTAGTTTAAAAGCTATGCTGCCCCCAGAGAATCCTATTTACCAATTCAGGCTGTTATTCACTCATTCATTTAATGTTCATGTTCTCCAGAAGAGTTTGGGGAAGGACACATCACTAAAGGAATGGCAAACCAATAAAAAGAATTAATAAGGCCTAATCTTGACAATAAGCATGCATTTTAGTGGGCTGGAGTAATTATCTGAATTATATAAGCCAATCTTCTCTTCACTAATTCTAATTCATTCACATTACACTGTGAGCAGAAAATGAATAAGGAGTTTAATCACTTATATGTAACCTAGGAAAATGTTTAAGACATATTTTATTTGACCCCAAGAAAAACAAACATATAAATATTTACAACAACGTACATTCTTATAGGATGGTAATCCCCCTTCATCCATGGTCCTTTGATCTGTGTTTATAGTTATCATTAGAAGCATCTATCTACTTAAATATTCTCCATTTTGAGAAAATAGTTCAAGGCAGAGCAGTACTTTGAATGATGTAGAGAGGGGACTGATCTCTATACATGTTTGATTCACCAACCTGAAATCTGCTATCCCTTGAAATAATATCAATATCGACATCAGGTTTGGACACCAGACGTCAACATGCAGGGTGTTTTCCAATGAAGACTCCCATCCCATTTTGCTTTCACATTAGCCAATGAATATGGATAAGACCCTGAAAGCAGCCCTTGATATGTATCCACAGCACAAATTTAATGTAAGTGGCATATAAGTGATATTTATGTATAAAATTTTGCTTACTTATTCTAGGCTAAAGCACTCAAAGCACTAACCTTGACCTACCCTATCCAGATGGGCAAAAATCCAATTTATTATCCAATTTAAAGAATTTTCTTTTCTTGATGTTTTATTGGAAAATTATGCCTATCTCATGGTATTCCTAAAAGAAACATCCTAGTGATATGTGCTTAGAAGACTTCTGACAAAAAGATACAATATTGAGGGTCACCCATGGTCATTATTTTTGTCAATTCCACACATCCGATCAAAAGATAGCTACTGGTTGTTGCAGCCTTGCTGCAGATGAGGGAAAAGGAAGTAGGAAAAGATCTTAGCCCGCATGTGCAGGATAATGTGATGATAAAGCCACAACCCTTAGAAGAAAGGATTCTCTAGTTAACATCTGAAGTTCTCAACAATGCCGTTTCCACTTCTGTTACCCAGAGGAAGCAGAATGTCCTGTAATTAAACAAGCCATCTGGGAAGCAGGTCATCAACCACAGAAGACAAAATTCCACTCTCCCATGTCATCTTGGGTTTGCTGTTCAGAACGACAGACTGATGGTATGCAGGGATTAGTCTATGATAATGGATAGCTCCACTGATTTTTCTGATGAAATGATTATTGCTCTTCCAATATTCCCAAATCCAGTTAGGCACTGCGTCAGGTAATTCTGCCTTTGAAATGTTTCTTGAGTCCATCTCTTTCTTTCAAGGCCCACTGCCACCACTCTCACATGGACCCTCGTTGTTTGACACTTGAAATATCTGCCGTGTTGTGTCTCAATAGACTCCACACCTGTCCCTTTCTCCATTCTTCCATCATGGATACATGTGCACCTAAGACTTCCCTCAAGGCACAAAAGCCTTAACTGGATGTCTATTTAACTGGATATTACAGGATATAGGGCACATATTTGGTCTGGAATTTAAGTGATCCCCTCCACGCATCTGGGACTTATCTACTTCTTCATCCTTATCTCCAAATTCTGCCTTCCACGGAAACTTGACTCTAGCCAGAATGATACTTACCATAGCCTGAAAACACCACTTAAGTTATACCTGTGGTTTAAGCTCTACCTGCATGACTTCGCTGACCACAATCACCCCGGTGAGGAAAGTACCTCCTCTTGACTTCTGCTGCTCTAAAAACATTCCTTTAAGAATAGTAGAAAGTCCACTTCTAAAGGACTTCTTAAAACACTCTGGTCATCTTTAATCAACTCAGGAAGTGAACTCTGATACTGGTGTCTGCCATATATACATGGGACCTCTTCTGTGCTCTTGTAAATTGTTAGTTTTCTTTTAGGTGTTCTTTGATCTTTCTCGACTAGATCATCAGCCCTTTAGAAACACAGACTTTACACTTAAAATTCCCTGTACATGTTAGAGTGACCAACATATAATGGAAAATTTGTTCACTATGATATTAAGAGCAATGTGTGTTTCTCCCTTTTATCAAATAGCTCCAATGGAAAACAAAGAAAAAATATATATATAATTACATAATACTATATATGTACATTATTTTTTCCTCATAAGGTAGTACACATAATTTCATTAGTAGGCCATGCTTTATATCAACGTTTTGCTTCTTATAAGCCCAATTTATAAGGTCAGGATTTTCCTGAAGAACAAATTAAGATGCATACAAATCACTCTGGTTACAGGTTTCTTTTTTCAAAATACTCTACGTTGATTTGAACCTTTTGAAGTTCCAAAATAAATAAACTGCTAGGGTATTTGAAAGGAATTTCCATATTTCTAGATGAGATTGGCACTTTTTAAAGAAATGGACATAAAGAAGGGAGGTACAGTCACGTGAACTAATTGAAATGCTTCCTACAGAAGATACCATCATTTCAACAATATTCTTGTTTTTCTCCCTAGGAGTTCAAAATATTTACCTCTAGAATCACAGTTCAATGCAACTTATGACTAAAGTTGGCAGCAATCAAAATTATTAAGCTACCTTTTAAGACCAGGGAACGGGAAACATCTTGTTTGCAGCATTACAGAGATGGGCATTACACACAGGTGGTATCATTATATTTAGCTAAATTTCTGCATCCTATAAACAGTACACCCACATGTCCAGAAAGTACGGATGTAAATAATTCCCTGCCCCTGTTCTCCACGCAAAGCAGGAAAAGTGCCAATGACATAGCTCTGTTACTGGGTCACTAAGGCAACTGAAGCATTACTTAACCAATTTTTGAGGGTACAGGGAAAGAAGAAACACATCTTAAAACTAATCAGATGCTTACAAATACTGACAAAGATAACTGGACTATGCAGTACTGAAAATGTCCTCATGTCACATTAAACTAATGACCTTTCTAGGACACATTACCCTCCCAATGATGTTGAAGTCAATAGTCACTAAATATATTGAGGATTTGCTAGTATTATATATGGGCCGGGCTGGGCATAAATAAGTTGTTTGTGCATGTATACAGCAAAATGCACAAAACCACAAACAAATATATAACAAGGCAGGTTTACATATAGAGTAAATATTTATTGTGCTCAAGGGTGTATATTCACGTGGCACAAATGCTACTGTTCTAGCAGGATCGTCATTCACAACTCAAACTCTACCAGTCATGTTCATACTCTCAGACCATAGTATTTGGAACAGATCTGACACACTCTCCACTACCCAAAACTATGGTAGGTCAATACCATTTCCATTAGAAAAAAGTCCAGAGAGGCCCCCAAAAAACCGAGGAGTAACAACCAAATGCTCACCTTGCTGTCTTTCTTCCATAAATCAAAGGCAGTTGGGTGTTGAACACTAAAAATCTGAAGAGGAATAAATTCCTAGAACCATGAACAGAAACTTGCCTTTGCTCATTTCCAGCAATACTAGGAGTTTCTGTTACTATGTTCACTCATCGCTGCAAAGATGAAAAAGCATTCAGATACTTAACAGTGTCTAATAATAGGAGACAGTTTAGAACAGAAGTAATTCCAGACCTCTAAGAAACCTGTCAAAACTTCCCAGAGGTAAGAAACAATGACCTACAGTAGACTGTGGCCATGACCCTGGGGTCCAAGTGCTAACTCTAAAAAAGTGCCAGGAGATATTTGATGACAGGTGATCAAGACATCATTTTTGTGCCCTATCTGGACCAGATAATATACCCTGAAATGAATATTCAGCATACTCGCCTTCAACAGTGCATGGAAATCCACACAGAGACACAAGAAAAAAATGAAATTCTTTCTCAGTTAAGGCTATTCTTGAATTGATACATGACCCAATTCTCATCTCTGTGCCATTGCTCTCAAATTAATATCTTCAACCCTGAAATGCCTACCCAGATTCCAGTCTCATAGTTTTAATTGCTGTGAGCCATTTTGATTTAGAAACCCCAATATCGCCTGAAACCCAGCACCCCTGAACTAAATAAACTTGTGCTGAGTCCACGTTCACTCCTTATCAGAGGGCTGGGCTCGTAGGACAGAGAGAGCACTCAACAAATACATGTTTGGTGAATTATTTCTTCTCATACTATTTTCCACTCTGACCTCCCCAATTCTGTTTCTGGCCACCGGTTTCCCACTTTGCTTCTTTGAAATATTGAGTCTTATTCAGTTGTTCCCTTCCCCACCCTCCACCCAGGCCGAGGGTGCCTCATTCAAATACTCATCAAATCACTCAACTCTTGGGGCACCTGGGTGGCTCAGTCGGTTGAGCCTCTGACTTTGGTTCAGGTCATGATCTTGGGGTCCTGGGATAGAGCCCCATCTCGAGCTCCATGCTCTGCGGGGAGTCTGCTTGTCCGTCTCTCTCTGCCCCTCCCCCGGCTTGTGCACACACGCACTCTCTCTCTCTCAAATAAATAAAATCCTCAAAAAAAAAATCTCTCAACTCTTTTTTCACAAACTGTCAGAATTACCTCTTTGAATGCTGCAAACCTCAATCAGACACTGATCACCTTAGACTTGGCCCAACGACACTGTCTCCCAGCTCAGCACAATTACCAGCAGTCTCACTCTCTTTCATCTAATCTGACTACTTCTACAGGATTAAGGTTCATAAGAATAATAGCTTTGCTCCTTTCTTCCCTTCCGAACCCACATTGGCTCCCAACTGTTTGTTACGTTAACTCTAAACTATCACAGCTGTCTTTAGATGTCTCTCTAAGCTGAGTCAAGCCCGCCTCCCAATCTTTATCACAGAGGGAATGTCTTTACAGCTTCCTCGATTGCTTTTGTCCCGACTACACTTAGGTAAACTCTTTACTGTTGTTCCATTACGGCGGGGAGCATTTGTTCTCTGTATGAGCTTGATCCTTATACTGTTGCACTTCTGATTTTTTTCACCTCATCTCTAAATAAAGACTAAATTCCAGGTTGCTAGAGCTGGTGATGTAAGAGGCGATATACACAGTGATTAAGACCCAAATTGGGGTAGACTGCTCAGGTTCAATTCCCAGCTGCAGCTCTTAAAAGTTCTGTGAACTCAGGCAAGCCTTCTAACTTCCCTGTCTCAGTATTCTCATGTGTGGAATGAAAATAATAATATCTACTTCATACGGTTGTTGTCAGAATCAAATAGGCGTATATACACATATACATAGAGGAGACACAGATACATATAAAGTGCTTAGAAGAGCACATGGTGTGGTTAGTAACTCAATTACTCTTGTTATTTTATTTCTTCTATCTACTATTCTCCTTCATCCTCTCTCTCCCTCCCTCTCTCTGTCTCGCCTCATCCCCGCCAAGACTGTGGAAACACTTGTCCATGTTCATTGCTTCTACTTCATCCAGCCCATGCGATCCCCAAAGTCCCACTACCTGACTCCTGCCCCCACCATGCTAATGAAATTGCTGTCGCCCAAGTCAGATTTGACTTACTTGTTGCCAAGCCCGAAGGGATTTTTTGGTTCTTTTAATTAACCATTCTAAGAGTTTTTTAAAACCACGCCCTCCTTAAATCTCCATTTCCTTGGCTGCTGTGTATACCACATTCTCTTGGATTTTCCTCTCACCTCCCCAATCTTCTTAATCTCCTATAGATTCCTCTTCCCTTACCTTTGACTTAACATCAGCAATCCCAGGATTCTGTCCTGAACACAGCCTTCTTCTTCTGTATTAACCAACCTCAAATCCCACCTCAAATCAGCATGTCAAAAGCTATAGGCATCCCTTCTCCCCTTTCTTACCCCAAACCCTGCTCCTCATCTGGGATTCCCTAGAGCAGTGGAATGCAGCATGACTGACCCCGTGGCCTATGTCAGAGATGACGCTGTATGTCCCTGTCCCCCATCCCACTACTTTACTATCTCCTGACTGTTCACTGCTCTCAGTACAGAGCTGATACCTGACTTAAGTCTCTCGTTTCTTCCCTGGATTCCTGCAGCAGGATCCGAGCTGGCATCTTTGCAACTACCCTTCCCTTGTGCTTGGGCCACATTACAGTCGAGTTTTCTAAAAATGGGGATCAAATCATATCAGCCCCCAGGTTGAACCCTTCCATGTGTCATCCACTACTGTCTGGATAAAATGCAAACTCTTGGGGGACAGTCTTCAGCAGGACCCTGAAGCTCATCTTGCCAGCCTCATCTCTCATCATTCACCTTCTCAGACTCTAAACTGAACCACCTGCAGTTCCAGGAAAGTGTCATGCTCCTTCATCGATTCCGCTTGAGATTCTCTCACATCCCCCACCCTTCTCCGCTTCTCTAACTCCTACTCGTCCTTTAGCGCTAAATGTGGTTTTCTCCTCTGCAATAAGCCTTTCCTGGCTTCCCCAGATTGAACCAGGCAATTTGTGTTTTGTTTGCATCTTCTGTATACCTGTAACACTGTAGTCTTGTAATCTCACCAGGCCTTTCTATCCCTCGGACTGAACTCCTTAGGGACGGGAGGCGTGCCTTATTCATCTCACCGCCAGAATACAACAGAATCACTGCTACTAGCTGATCAATATGCACTGAATGAATGAATGAACGAACCTTGGTGCGGTTCCCATTGCATAATACGCAACCTCATCATATTTTTGGTCAAAAATGTTTAAAGTCATGACTAGCTTTCTTGATAACGTAATGCCCCAGGAGAAAAGATATAGTAACAAGTGAATTAATCATGCCATTCTCCACAATAAGGAAGCACTGTTGGTAAAAAGATTGGTGAGTATGAAAGTAAAAAAAATCGCAAGAGCAAGTGACCATATCCTCTTGTAGTTTATAATTGTGAAAGAGGTCACGGTGGCAATGGGCAACCACGTACTGACTCTAAGAGATGTAGGTATAGAGATAGCTGTAAAAAATGTTCAGCGACGTTTATGTTATATCGAGAACTACAAAAATGCCCATACAACTTGATCCATCTTTCCCTCCCTTATGAATTTACCCTAAAGAAATGATTCAAAAAAACAAAAAATGCTAAAAGGTATGTAGGTTGATCTTGTTTATAATGGAAGCAACATGTGATCCCCAGGAAGCAAATAATTAGGAAAAGTATGACATTAATTTTTAATGGCATAGCATTTAAGAAAAATACAAAAGTATTTGTAAGAAACAATGTATACACTGATTGCAACTGTGAAATACATGTGTGAATCAAGGGGTCATAGAAAAATAAAAACAAAAATTGTATTTACTGTAAATTGCTTTCAAAGGGGAAAAACGGAAAGATCAGAAAGAGAGCATGACTCCAAGGGAAGTCAGTTTTTAGATATCTAATTAGTTTTTTCAATTTAATTATTAAATTGCTCACAATTAGGGGCACCTGGGTGGCTCATTCAGTTAAGTGTCCGACTCTTGATTTCAGCTCAGGTCATCATCTCAGGGTTGTGAGTTTGAACACCCCCAATGGATCTGTGCTCAGCAGGGAATTTGCTTCGCTACCTCTGCCTGTGCCCCTTCCCCCATGTGCACACGCGTGCTCTCTCTCTAAAATAAATAAATAAATCTTTAAAAAAATATATTGCTTCCAATTTCAAAGGGAAATGAATGCAGTAACTTCAGAACGCAAAGTGACTAATCACTTACTGAACATCTATTATAGACTAGGTCCTCTGAAACATGTTCTTAGTTCATACAATTATATTACAAAGTAGGTACTCTTATTTCCATTTTACAGGTGAGGGATTTGAGTTGCAGAGATGCTAACTGCTTAATCAAGTATCAAAGCTATTAATGGGACAGTCAGAAGTCAAATCCAGAACCTTGGTTCTGACCCAGAACCTTTCTAATACAACATCCCACTGCAGGCCATTCTTTCACAAATCTGAATTTTAACAAAAAAAAAAGAAAATGAAAAGAAAAGAAGAGACGGGTGCCTGGGTGGCTCAGTCATTTAAGCATCTGCCTTCGGCTCAAGCCAAGATCTCAGGGTCCTGGGATTGAGCCCCCAGCTCCCAGCTCAGCGCGGAGAGTCTGCTTCTCCTCCCTCTGCCCCTCCCCCTCAACTTGTGCGCACGCGCACACACACACACACACACACACACACACACACACACCACTGTCTCTCTCTCTCATTCTCAAATAAATAAATAAAATCTTTTTAAAAATTAAAATTAAATTTAAAAAGAGAAAAATGAAAAAAATTCAGAAGGAAAAAAATTATAAATAAGAAATACATATTCCCTAATTAGCCAAGGCTTATAAAAGATGTCAAAACAAGTATCTTTTAGTCCATTTTAATTGTTTTGCTTTTCATTTGCTTAGGCAAGATGGTTATAGTAAGTACGTACTTATTTATCAATGGCTGGCACTGGCCTCCCACATTTTGGGCATCCACCAGTGTGTGAATGTGGGGGATGTGGATAGTCCTATCTCCCCCACATGGCAACTAAAATTTAAGACACTTGCTAACCTGAGCCTCAGCAGCAGAGTGGGCACCTGCTCAGCAACCAGAAACCCCTGCCTGACCTATCAGAAGGGACTACTACTCAAAGTGGGAGTGTTGACAACTCACCCCAGCGCACTTCCAGTGTGTGCTGCCCACAGCAGTGTGCTTTAGAGGATGTTCCTGGGCGTGAACGACGCAGTGGGCTAGCCATTCAGCTTCCGCATAGCCTGCTTCTCAGGTAGACCCACTGAGTTACCAATTTTCCTGCCCATTTATGTTTCAGTAACTAAAGTTGATTTCTGTTAATTGCAACCAAGAGCCCTAGTCAGTAAAAAAAAAAAAAAAAAAAAAAGCAATAGGAACAACGGACCAAGTGATGCTAAACAATTTGGTGCTGTTTCCACAGACCTCCCTCCCCGTTTCCCCCATCAAACAAAAGGTCCCTCTGATTGGAGCAGGATAGATACCATAAAACAAAATAATGAGAGAGCAGCTACACGCTTTCATAGAAGTCAAATTCCTAGGCCCAAGGAGGTCATATCCAGACACCTAGGATAATGTACCAATGAAACTAGAGATGCACTTTCTTTAATCTTTGAGAAACCATGGGAATGGAAGAATCCCATCTGTAGATGTGAACATGTCTAGCCTCACCAGAAAAGGAGAAATAGAGGATTTTAAAAACTACAGATCCTGAGGTGTATGTCCTACTAAATTTTGCAGTAAATTAGACTCAGTTTCCCGTGAGCAAGCATGTGTTCACTCAAGCATACAATATAAACAGTAGTTTCCCTTGGTAGTGAAGTTTCCTTCTTCCTCATATTCTGTATTTTCCACATTCATTTTCTATCATGAATATTTTATCCTTTTAAAATGGAAGAAAACAAATTTAAAGGTCAAATCATATCATATCATGAAAATCCTCATATCCCTTTTTGATTGGGTTATTCTCCTAGCAGATGAGTGGAATACCACAGACATCCTGATAGTGCTTTCAACAGGCACTTAGCAAAATCTCCATAAAAATCCTGTGGATAAGACACAGACAGTGCAGAGTGGATGATAGTAAATTTAGAAGAATTCGAGGCTGAATGACATTAAAGTTGGGTGAACCCACAGCTGGATTTAGTATCATACTCAAATTATATGTATTAATGAGTTGGTGTCAATTTGCAGAGAAAAAGAACTCCAAAGGTGAATTAGGAATTGTTGTGGTGTGGTATGTCCTGCTCGACATTAATTACAATGATTTGAATGGGTGATGGGTATTAAGGAGGGCACTTGTTGTGATGAGTCCTGGGTGTTAGATGCAAATGATGAATCATTAAATTCTACTCCTGAAACAAAAACAAAAAATTACAATGACTTGAAGACAAAGACTGCACATATATTACAATATTTACAGGTGAGCCAAAGAAGCGTTTTGCTTGTATAATGACAAGGTAACTCTGCAGGACCCAATTCAAGATTAAAAAAAACAAAAAAAAAAAAAAACAAAAAACTACTATGGCTAAATGTAAAATTCCAGGTTATGCTGAAAAATCAGTAAGGCAAGTAAAGACTAAAGGAGTTAAAACCAGATAATGATTCATGAATAAAAAAAACAAAAACAAAAACAAAACAAAACAAAAACCAGAGAATTGGAGCTGATGTGAAATAGCACCAAAAGTCTGGAAAGAACTCCTACAATATCAAAGGGAGACAGCAGGTTCGGTGGGCAATATTTAGTCAGAAAACATCAGTCCTATTTTGTGCAAGTCTGAGAATTGTATTATCAAGAAGGGCAGATGAATTAAAAAATAATGCAAGTAAGACAATGGGAAAAGTAAGCAGTTTCTGATTTTTAAAGCACTTTGACATGCGCGGAAGTATAAACTTCTGTGTGACTCCAAAAGGCAAAGGTAGGGATAATCAGCTGATGTTCAAGAGACACAGTGAAAGTGTTATTTATATTGAGATAGAACAAGGATAGACAAGTAGGTTGGAGTTAAAAGTAGCAATGCTGTACCATAACTTTATTCCACCGAGCCATTATTTCTTTCACTATATCTTTGTGCTCAGTGGCTCTGCCAGAGCTTAAAAGACTTAAAACATAAGAAAAGCAGTAGCTCTGGGGTTTGTGGCCACTAACATCTATGAAGGGCAAGGAAATCCTCAAGAGGAGATTTTCTGACCCATTTTCAAGGCACTGTTTTCCAGAACTGAAGTAGATATTACAAATGATTATGATGCATGATGTGATACAGAAAGTCTTGCTCTTTGTGAATGCAAATAATAACTAAAATGCCTCCAGCCCACACAAAAATAACTAGTTTGTGGCTATGAATTTTTACATGTCATCTGTAAACTTGGAAACCCCTCCATTCCCAGGTGCCATTCTTCTCTATTCGCAAATTTCCTGATCATTTATAAACCTTCCCCTCCCGTCATTTTCCTCCACCTCTAGCTTCTTATGCATCCCAGTCTTGAATTCTCTTCCTCTTCTTTTTGGTCACACTGTATCTGGTTCTTACTTTCTCAGATGCCATCTCAGCTTGACAACACAGCCCACTCCTGCTTTGTTCTATTTCCACTCTGCTCCATCTAGTGGAATGGATTTTTTACACCACGACACCAGCTTAAGAGAACATAATACTCTGCTTTGCGGCGTTGGGCTAAGAAATGAATGAAGGAAATAGTATCTATATAAAGGTATTAAAACTTCTACTCTGGTGAGATAACTTAGGTCCCATTTCCCAAATACCAGACAGAAACCCAGAATTCTGATAGCATACTTATTTGAAGAAAGTGGAAACGTGTTCAGTCCAATAACAGCAGAAGGGCTATAAGAAATAAAAGACAGGTAAATATTTTCTCTCTTATGGAAGCTTTGTTAGCATGGTACTGTTCGATATAAATTATTTGATAATTGTGAAATATGCTTTAGAGATCATTAAGAAGTTTATGCTGGTAAAGTTTACATTAGAAAAGTGAAAATACTCTTATGCTTTGTTTTTTATATTTATACAGAATACAAGGTGTGCTTGGAATTGCGAAAATTAATTTCATCACAAAGGCATGGGTATGGTTCCCTAGAAAACATTACATATACCTCTATGAGGATATTTTACAATGTTCATGGAAAATGAACTGTACAATTAACCTAGAGCTCAATGGTATCATTTCTTTAGATATAATCTGATTCATCTGCTCATGAAATCCTCATGATGAGAAGAATCGGTTTTTACAGTTAGAAAGGATCTTAGAGTATAGAGCCACAAATTCTAATTTCATGCCCTTTCTACATTCATAGTGAACACCCTATTTGTGAATACAAGTAACTCTGTTGAGCCTGACTGGACCAAACCTTAAAGACTCAAGCTAAATCCAATCCAGAGTAGTTTCTCCCATAGTCTCACTTCTGGAGTTGAGCCAACACATGAATAAACATGGGCCTGATTATTGCCATCATATAAATAAAAACTGTTATTTTTGAATTTGATTCGGGAAAGAAAGATCACAGAAATAGACTGGAAAGAAAATGAATAAAACTCTTTCTGAAAATGACAGCAGGCCTAGGCATACCCCACTCTCATGTCAATACCACCAGTTCATTCATTCACTCATTCGCTCCCCAAACCTGTAGCTAGGGTGTTCCTCTTTTTAAATTTTTACTTTTTAAATTTTTTTTAAGATTTTATTTATTTATGTGACAGAGAGACAGCCAGTGAGAGAGGGAACACAGCAGGGGAGAGGGAGAGGAAGAAGCAGGCTCCCAGCAGAGGAGCCCGATGTGGGACTCAATCCCGGAACGCCGGGATCACGCCCTGAGCCGAAGGCAGATGCTCAGCGACTGCGCCACCCAGGTGCCCCTTCTTTTTAAATTTTTAAAAAATTTTTTATTTGAGAGAGAGAGATAGAAAGCACAAGCAGGGGGAGGGGCAGAGGGAGGAGGGAGAAGCAGGCTCCCCACTGAGCAGGGAGCCCAACCTAGGACTCCATCCCAGGACCCTGGGATCATGACCTGAGCCAAAGGCAGCCGCTTGACCAACTGAGACACCCAGGAGCCCCCAGGGTGTTCTTAAAACATAAATCTAGTCTTACCCAAAACAAGAAAGAGCAAAACCTTTAAAACTCATTAATTCACTAGGTGTTCATTCTTCTGGTCACTTCATATATCACTTTCTTCAAAAACCCAACCCTGGGGCAGACACCCTCCCTACGTGCATGGCACCTTGCTGCCGTCCCCACGCCCCGCCCACCACCAAGCCGACAGTAATCTACCCAAACTCCTATTCACTGTTCATCCTCATCACCGAGAACAGTGCTTAGAACAAAGGACGTAGATAACACACTTTTGTTGAACAAGTCAATGAATAAATGAAGGGATGAAACGAAGATGTCAGGGGAGCACTGGCACATAAACCAATGAGCTGACAGTGGACGTTTCAGAGTTCAGTTTTATTTAACATAAACATAGAAAGATATTTTTTCCCAAACATAACGTTTGGATGCCAAATAATTTTGCCCATCGGGTGTATATGGATATGAGACAGCCCTGTGAGAAGCCAATCTAGGACATAGTTAGCGAGTGAAGTCCGAATGGAAGTAAGTAAAATCTCCCTATTGGACTTATTAGCTCCAATATCTAAGTGACTCCCTGGGGAGAATTTGCCTCTTATATAAGAATGCTAACTTTTTTTTTCACCAGAACGGAGTCTAATCAAGTGTGTAAATGCTGCAATACACCAAATGGCAGAGGAGAATTAATGTTCCTCTTGTGGGCTCCTGAGGCGTCTCACCACCGGGAAGTAACTTAGGCACTGAACAGAACAGAGATCATTAGAAACAGTTACGCAAAACTTATGAAGAGAAATACCCTTGCTTTATGTGAAGGTTAGAATTTGATGATCTCTTTTTAGGTGCCCTTGGAATGGAGACTTCGGTAAAATAGCAGTTCTTACCCATGCACGTTCACGGGGCGCGAAGTAAGGAAAGAAAAGAAGAAAGCCAGCTTCCGTTCCTGTGGTTGTCTATTGTGGGCTTCAAACGCTACCTGAACAATGTTCTCTTAGATGTTCTAGTGAGCTAATTCCTATGTCATTAAAAAAAAAAAAAAAATTTTTTTTTTTTAAAGGCCACACATACCCACAAAGACAAAAACTCTTGATGCTACCATCACAAGCAGAATCCCAGTGAGGGGCTGAAGTCACCAGAAACACGAGGAAGGTAACTTGACTTTTAAGCCCATATTGCTTTTCCCCGCAAAGTCAGAATTAGATGACAGGCAAATAAGAGGAATGTTATGGCAAACTATTTGCTAAACGACAGCCACACTGGTGAATTTTGGTTTGTACATCATCATGTTCCTTCATCCTGTGTGATCAGAGTCTTTGATGGCCTAAGTCACAGTCACAGATGATGGGCTTGAATTATTTCTCCCTTCTGACGCAGTAAGATCACTGAATTATAGTAAGACTTTGGAAGTCCTTCGACCTGCTCATCAAACTTCATTTTGGCAATTTTTTCTGTTAGTAAAACTAACACACACACACACACACACACACACACACACACACACACACACAATTAAATCTTATAGGAAAAGGCTTCTACTTCTGCCAAATTTCAGCTGGGAACAAATTTTTATGGCCAGCTAATAAACCTGCTGAAAATAGGGGTTTGATAATGGAAACCCTTCGGAGCCCTTAACTACAGTGTGCGCGGCTATAATAAAAAGAATTAATGCAGTCAATTTGTACTACTGTTCTCGGAACAAAAAACCCTATTTCAACCACAGTCTTTTCAACAGCTGATTGGCAGCCCTGTCCATTTCCCCTCTGCAGTGTTGTCAGGAGTCTTCAACATGATAATGAGCCTGTCACCATATTCAAATAGCCCTGTGACAGCAAGTTTTGTGAGTGTGACGTCCACTGCAAAGGGTCTGTCAAAAAGCACCTTTCAGAAAATGAAAAGAGAATGCTTTCCTGATGATAAACCTAATTTCTCCATAGATAAAAGAGTGAGATTTTTCATCAGATTTTGTCAGTGTTGTGTTGCATTTATCTCTTCAAATGTTCCTGTTTTCTTTTTAAAAAATATACATAAATTTAGATTTGTCAGTGACGGGGGATAAAAATGATGATGAAACACATTTTTTGTTCTAGGAAACTGAGTCCATGGTGTTACTACAGAGGGAAAGGGGGAAAGGGAGAGAAAAACCTGATGCTTTTTCTATCCCATGAAACACTGGCAACAGGAGCAGGAGGTTAACTTGTTACTGGCCATCTCGTAAACTTCCAATTCTGTATGCTGCATTCTCTGAGGCCAACAGCTTCCCCCAAATACGCACAGGAACTTGCTGTGTTGGAACTGTGTCTCCATACGGGTACCTCCTCGTGCATCAGAGACTCCGTGACTGTTCACAGCAGAGAGAGCGCTCCTGCTTCAGGATTTGAGGGTTATGTTACTTTCGTCAATTGTATTGGTTGGCGGAATACCAGGAAATGTGTGTTTTCACATTTCGGCACGTTAAAGTATTTTGTGTGTAACTAAGACGTTAAAAATTCCTATTGTTGAAGGGGAAAAATTAGTTTTACTTCAGTTATAAAGTTATCAAAAGCCCACATTCTCTGGAGCATTGTTTACATTTCTGCTCCCCACTCCTCACCAATGTAGATAAAAGCTCAGTGTGTGAAGCCTAAGTACAAAAACCTAACTTAAGCATTTTCTCAGAAGCGATGTACGTATATGTATGTATACATACACAGAGATGCTGTGCAAACATACTATCAACCTATATAAATGCATGTGCTGTACATGTGAATCGTGTGTCTGTAACACATATGCAATACACCTATGTACATAAATAAGACACACACATACATACACACACACGGTGGGAAGAATGTCAGTGTTACCCTTCGGGATGTTAGCATCGCAGATTTTAATAAAATTCACACACACCGGCCCCACAGAAAACTGGGAAGCTCCGTGGCATCGTAGTGGAGAGGTGGAAAGAGGGTTGGGATGAAGAAGCAGGGGGACAGGAAGCCAGCAGAGAACTGTCATTCTCTCTCTCTCCTGAGCTGCCCTGAATACCACCTCCAGCAAATAAACATATGCAGGAGGTCCCAGAGGCTTCTAAAAAAGAAACCTATGTAGAAATGTAAATCCCATGCCTACTTTATCTCATGCTCTGTGACCATAAAAGAACCTTATATTTTAGAAAGCACACATATTCTGTCCAGCGTGTGACCATATGGCTTAATTCATTACTATTTCTATAGTAACGATATCCAAACATCTTTAAAAGGTATTACAAAACATATATATAACTTTGTGTCTCAGTAGCCTGGTTTTGGCTGACATCGACGTCCCATTTTTACAACAATATTGTCTTTAATCCTCTGACTGTATGACAACTTCTGTATCTCTATGAGGGAACAGCATTTGAGAAATCCTCTCACTATTCAAAAGCAGGGGAATCACTGGAATTCTCATTCTACCAACTTCAAATAAACGCAGAGCTAGTTATGTCCCATTTTGGTTGAGGTCCAAATATGCTAAAAGGGCCTATTTATTAAAGAAAATGATAATTTCATGTTTTTGTATGTACCACATATATAAAGCTGACGGGACTACAGCATTTTCTTCATGAAAAATTAATACATTTTGGTGGGGGGGGGGAGGAAAACCTCAATCTTTGTGAGAGAGATTAAATACATCAAGGAAGATTAAAGTTAAAAACACGCATGAGGCTTCTTTAAAAGTATGATTCCCCCTTACTAGTCAACAACAACTAGGGAGGCTGAAATCACTGAAGAGTTTCTAATTTTTAATTCCAGAAGAAGAAAAGGAAGCAGAGGGGAAAAAGCAGGGTGGGGTGTGGAGGAGAGTGGGGCCTCCCCAATACGTGTAAATGCAACCCCTGAAAGAAGATAAAAGTAACTAATTAAGGATCAGCAATAAATTTGACTGATTTTAAGTTCGTCAGCTGGAGGGAACTATTATAAAGCCAATAAATAGAGCTGTAGACAGCTGGCTTTGTGCAGTACCCTGCTCCTTTGCCTAAATGTTTAAACCATTGATTTATTTGGGATTAAAAAAAATGAAATCTCCAACTAAGCTATTCCCAACATACAAAGCAAATTCCAGAATCTTGAAGACTTTCATTGTCTCTGAAAGTCATTGTCACCACCCTAATCCCCTCATTAAAGCTAAAGAAATGCTGGGATGGCATTAAAATGAATGCAAACCATTTGCAGCAATCTCCTGCTCACACCACCTCCAAACGAAGGCAGGCACATTGCATAATCCAGGCAGCAAGAGCTCCTGACAGGTGGATGATTTATGCTCATAGTCAGAAGAATCGGAGGGCCTGCAGAGGAGACAGCATGAGCAAGGCGGTGGCGAGACAGATGCTCTCAGTGGGCTTGCAGGGGCTGGCAGGCTCCAGCTAGTTCAGGTGCAACCTGGACACTTTAAGTGCTGAACTCCTATTGCCTGGATTCCAACACTCTGATGTGCCATTTGCAATACTGTATGCTCCGTACGCAGTGAATAAACTGTCAACTCCAGGCAAGCCCTCTATACACGGTGCATCTACCCCTTGTACGCCGAGATGCTACCCCAGCAACGGAAGCGAAAGGAAACCCATTTCTGCCGAATGAGTTTTAGAATACAGATGCAAATATGATGTAGTTCAAAGATCTGCAGTCTTGAAAATATGGAGTCCAGGTATGGTAAGTGGAGACTGACAAGATCTCCGAACAAGCGGATCGATAGTAAAGATTGCACAGTGGGATTAGGAGAAACACACCTCAGCAGAAAACCGACATTCCTGTCAATTATATTAATTATTTTTCGGATACATGACATGCTTTCATGACATTTTATTCTGAAAAGGCATTTGAATATTTGAGAGGAAAATGAGTAAGGGGTGGATAAAAGGAAGGATAAACCCCTAAAGGGCTGAACAGCTTTGAAATCAATCTTTAAAATAGTTTTTCAGAATTTCTCTCAATAGCCCCACACAATAACAATCTGGTAAAGATTATGGTATTGGTTAAAAGGGTAGATAAACCTAATTACGGCTATTGACGACAAATTACTGCTACTCAGATCTCTAGCACAAGGTATTAGCCAGCATTTGACTGGTCAGCAGTAAACCACCAATGGACAGAGAAATTCACTCCATGGCTCCACATAGAACTGTATAGATCACAGGGTCCTGCTCTGCCCAGTATCTCTGAGGCACAGAGCTTCAGGCATCAGGGAAAGGGATAAGCATCCAAACGTACAAGCTTCAGGTTACCTTGGATGAATGTGACTTTACTTTCAACACCTAGATACTGCAGGGTCAAAGGTAGAGCTGCCAATGAGAATTAAAGACACAGGCATCCCTTTAATTAGATAACAGTATTCAAAGGTGTGTAAATTCCCAAGAAGCCACTTTGCAAAGCCTGAGTTACAGTGTTTTCGGGGGCGGGGGGGCAGAAGGTGGGCAGTGGGCTTTTTTCAGCTATGCACCAATAAAAGAGAAATTTTTTTAAAGAACAAAATGGAAAACATTGTAAGTAATTCAAAATGCCTCCAGACTTTACAGTTCTCCCTAGAGAAAAAACTCAAACAATTTCAAGTCTTCACAAACTGCATCCAAATCCTTTTTCTAACTTCATTAAGCTCCAGTGCTTAAAAATCGTTCATAGCAAGTACTTTAATTAGAGACGAGCCATTGCAGGGAGAGCTCGACAGGCAGTGCATCCACCCAGTAACCAGACCGGCCAGGGGGAGAGTCTCTTACTCAACGGGGCGATGCACTGAAAGGGCAAACCGGGGGCCTGGGGCTGGGAGGGGGCTACAGAGAGATTCAAACATCATTCTGGCCTCACCAGTACTCTGCCAGTTTACCATTGTATACACAGAGAAAGAAGAGAAAATGTGTTTAAAAAAAGCACATTTGAAGAGCTGCAGAAAACGAAGTCATCTGCACTATGTACCCTGAGTTTTCCTTGTTTGTTTCATCTACTTTCTCTCTCTTCCCTCCTTTTTCTTCTTTGCCTTCTCTCTCTCTCTCTCTGGGCCAAACCTTCTAACCCCCACACTTCGGGACTAAAACCACCACTGCCATGAGTCCCGCACTATAGGCACAACACCAGGATAGGCGCACGCAGGTGCCAATGGAACTCCGAGATGCTGCCATTTCTTTCATGTTCGAAAGTCAATCTGAGGCTGGAAAGGGGTTGTGGGAAAGGGGAAGGAGGGGAGAACCGAGGAGAACAATTCCCATGCAGGAGTAATGTATGCTCTCTCCTTCCCCGGCTAGAATAATGACTTTGAGGCAGAACTTGAGAAGACAAGTGAAGAATTCGCAGGTTGCAAGTGACTTGACATTTTAAATTGTGTTGTTTAGAGATCTAAACACACAGTAACAATAAACCTAAAACAGATAGTTTTTGTTAAGAGTTCTAGGTGGAGATAAAAGCCCTTTCTTCATCAATGACTCATACACTCTTTATCCCGAAAAGCCAGAACTGAATGAACACATTAGCATGTACGAAAGTAACCAGAGAGGCCATAAATTCGACTTTGGAAAAAGTTAGCAATGATCTGGATGAGAAGTGATTCCACGAATTCAAGGTCATTTGCTTCTGGTCCATGACAGACTTTCCTGCTGTCCCCCCACAATCCACAGAGGGGTCTCTGTAATTCTGGCAGGTTCTGCTGACCCTGCCTGTCACCTTCAGATCTCCTGCACACAGGCAAGGGTCTGGGGCTGGAGTCACACAGAGCATTATCGGGGACCTCTGACCCAGGGAGCCATGAAGAGCAGCAGTGGGAAGACAACCCAGACCTGCTGTGAACATAGCACTTGGTCATTTTGGAGGGAAAAAAATTCCGGAAGATGACATTTGACAACAAGCACAGCCGATCCATTTTTGGTTTAGCTAGGCAGTGTCCTAAACACTTGGACAACAAAAGCATAGGGATGCTGATGCTAATAATAATAATAATGATAAATAATAGCTAACATTTACCAAGGACTTCTGTTTGTCAGACATCGTGCTAAGTATTTTAAACACAGTATCTTATTTAATCCTCGCAGCAAACTCTGTGGCGTAGTCATCAGTATTATCATCGCAATTTTACAGATGGAGAAACTGAGGCTAGAGGCATTAAGAAACATGCTAGCAATCGACAACTGAGCAGCCATTCCGTGTTGTCTATTAGCAAATCCCATACCTTAATAATGCACTGTGCGGAATGATGGATTAATACCACAACTCCAAATGTACTAGCTTCATTTTGCAAATACATTAAACCCGTGCCTTCGTAAAACACCCCACAACTTACTGGAATTTGGCAATGTGAGAAGAAACTAACAATTCCAAATTCTTCCCTCCACTCCCCTGAGCTCTCTGCTTCTTTAAAATACCCAGCCATGAAGAAAAATGAAAGCAAAATTTTTTTTTTTAATGACTCAGATATAGGTGCTTTAGCACTTCACGTTGAGAGACTTTTTATCAGTGATCTCTCTCACTCTGATGGAAAGGAGACCGTAGGAATGGCCTTGCTACTAACCCCAGCTTCCCCGGCCCATTAGCTGTTTTCCAATGTGCAAATGACTCTGGTCTCCCAGGACTGTTTAAGAGTTCAGCTGACTACAGCACCGTCTCCTTCTGGGTTTCCAGTTAAAATCAATGCATTAACGGAGAATGCTAGTTAAATTCTGTAACTGCAAGTTAAGAAAGGTGAGGAAGAAAAGAACTGCTAGCTTTATAAGCTTGGGAACTTTCAAAGAGGCCAGTTCCCGAGTGGCATTAAAATAGAAGTATAATTACTTGTAAAAGCTGGGGGATTTTGTTCTTTTCTACCTTTACAAAACTTCTGATAGATTTTCTTTGCTGCAGCACATAACCAAATAGCTAAAAATGTGTGAGATAACCAGGAGATGCTCTAACATTTCCTAGGTGCACAGCATTTGAATTGAATTTCTGTTCCTTCTCCTTTGTCACCATTAGCCAAGCATTATTTTTCCACACTATCCTCTCCAGATCCTAATTAATGACTTCTGGGGAGACCTACATACATATACGGAAGTGTTGAGAAATACATTTCTTCACAGACCACAAATTTGGACCTGTTGACTGCAGAGCATGATATTTTCTGCTACAAACGGAAAATGAAATCATCAGACAATGACCTGGACTGCCTCTCGGGGACAGATGCTAGGCACTGGCAATCTCTCCTTCTAAACAATAGCCTATGATAGTCTACATGGAACGGGTGCTGTTCAGAAATAGGAGAAGCTCCAACATCATTCAAACCATTGCCGAGAAAAGGTATAAAATATTCTACATAGAAACTTCAAGAAATAATATTGTGCTCCGGCACAGAACAAGAGTGGCAGGAATCAGAAAATGTTCCCATTATCACCCAGACCCCTTGTTTTAGAGTATCTACAATATGGAATGATTCTGGAATTTTAGCAGCTCTGGAACCAAAACCATTCTCTGAAATAAAGGTCCCCTTGCTCACAAAAGGAAGTAATAACAGACACAGAGGCTTCCCTGTGAGGGAAATAATATTTCACCTCTTGACACTGGTAAGATTAATTACGAGGAGAACCAAAGGACTTCATTAGGAATATCGGTATAGCATATGGGCTTCAGAGTCTGAAAAATCCAGATTGAATCCTGGCTGTACCATTTACTACTTCTCTGATTTTATGCAAATTATTTATACAAGTTATTTCAAATAGGTGTTGGTTTTCTCATTTATATTCACCAACTTATCAAATACCTATGGGAAAGATAGATGAAAAACAATATTGGTTCTTTCTTTCTTTCTTTCTTTCTTTCTTTCTTTCTTTCTTTCTTTCTTTCTTTCTTTCTTTTCACAATACATCAATTGCTATACTGTCAGGGTATTCAATATAAATTCAATACATCATGATTTCTGAAATATAATTCTGTCATGGTCACATACATATAAAGGAAAATGTGGAAGTAATTTATATATGATAGCCCACAAATTGTTTCTAAAAACACTACTTGTGACACAACTGTTTCTGCAGTCAAGTTTTAATAATGTAGCTGAAAGACTAGTAAAGCAGGCTTAAAAAAAAAGAAAAAAATATGCAGTTATATTTTATCGAGCACCTACTATGTGCCATTAGTATACTAGGTATTATGGATGACTAAAATATAAATAATGCAGTCCCTGTTCTCAAGTAGTTTATGCTTCTCTGTAAGACATACTAAGGGACAAACAGAATACTAAAAATGAATACTAACAATATTTTCTGAGGGTTTGTTGCTTGCACCATGACAAGACTATTACATCTATTACCTCATTTAAACCTCAAAATAACCCTCTGATGCACTTATAATGACAACCCCCATTTTACAGATAAGGTTTAAAACGGGCAAAGTAACTAACTTACTTGAGAGAACACTCCCGGTAAGTAGTAAGGTTTGGACTGAACCCAGATTCTATCTCTCTGCACTGTCCGGTATGGTAGTCACCAGCCATATGGGGCTAGTTAATTTAAGTAAAATTTAACTAAAGTAAAAAATTCAGTTCTTTCATTGCATTAGACCTATTTTCAAGGGCTCAGTCAACACTCACAGACTCCATTTGATCTGAGAGACCGAGCGCTGCTTTTTTTTTTTAAAGATTTTATTTATTTATTCGACAGAGATAGAGACAGCCAGCGAGAGAGGGAACACAAGTAGGGGGAGTGGGAGAGGAAGAAGCAGGCTCATAGCGGAGGAGCCTGATGTGGGGCTCGATCCCATCACGCCGGGATCACGCCCTGAGCCGAAGGCAGACGCTTAACCGCTGTGCCACCCAAGCGCCCCATAGACCGAGCGCTTCTTATCTTTACACTCTACTTTCCTCTGTGGAAAACATGATGTATTAAAAATGCTAAGTTATATGAAACAGAATATAAATAGTGGTGAAATGCAGAAAGGGGAGAAATCTATATGACTGTACATAATCAGCCCCATAATGGATCATCAACCCCATGAGGCAGAAACTTGTCTGTCATGTTCACTTTTAATCCCTGGCACTTAATAAAGAGAGTTCTATGGAGCCATGTCTCAAAAAAACATTTACTGAATGGGTAAAGGTGGATGAATAAATATTCGGAGATGGGCTGGGCAACTGTGTATCATTTGGATTCATAAGCAAATAGAAAGCAGCTCCTGGAGAAATAACTTAGCCCCAACTCTAGGTATTATAAAGAACAGGTGTATTTCTCACATAGCAGATAGAAATATATGCACAGATTAGACCATAAAACAAGAATCCACTTTCCTTCCAAATATTTCCAAATTATGCATGAATTGATAATGACCTAAGACCGGCTAAGGTCAGAGTAATTGCCATTTAATTGGCTTCAAATATACTAATGATTATGATAATGTTGATGCTAAAGAGAATTAATAGGCCAGGTGATAAATGTCCAGGAGAGGAGAGAGGTAAATCCATGGGAGGTGGGGGTCGGGAGGGGATAATGATGGAGGTCATCAGCTTTGGAATCACCAAATAGCAACTCACTACAATTGTGAAGAAACTCTGTTTTCAGAAGAAATTTTGAAATTAAAAAAAAAAAAAATTTTTTTAGGGGCAGGGGAGGAGGAGGAAGTTATGTGGCCCAAAAAGTTACACGTAAGGGAGAAGTTTAAATAGACAGTCTAGGGAGAAGCCACTGAACAGGGGCTCAGGTGGCCTCAAAGAAACACACAGCTAAGAAGTAAAAGGTAGATTGGCAAAATGGAGTTAGCTTCCGATGGGGGTAACATGCTGGCTGGAGCTCCGAGACAGAACCGGAAATAGGTACAGATCTAACTAGAAATATATGCTAAGTTAAACTAGGTAATGTAAATGACCTCATTCTTATATGTTCTACTCCTTAAATTCTCCACATCCCTAATGTACCTAAAAACTCAAAGTAGTTCAGGCATCTTAAAATTATGATTATGCAGCCTATGGAGCACCTGAGCGGCTCTTGGTTAAGTGTCAACTCTTGATTTCAGCTCAGGTCATGATCTCAGGGTTGTGAGAACAAGCCCCACGTTGGGCTCCGTGCTGAGCATAGGGTCTGCTTGAAAGTCTCTCTCTCCCTCTCCCCCTCCCCCTTTCGCACGCGTGTGTGTGCTCTCTCTCTCTAAAAAAGAGAAAACAAATTATGATTATGCAGCCTATGTAGAAAAGCCTTGATAGCTAAACGTGTAATCGTTGAGAAAAGTAGGGAAGTGATTATGATCCCAGATACATACAATCCTGGGAGAAACAGGTTAACCAAAAGGCAACTGCTACAAAATCCTTCCTCTGGGTTTTGCCATAGGTCCCATCATCACCACAGTCAGCTATAAAGGAAGGAGCTGTTACAACTGGGATTTTAAAATAGTGGAAATCCTAGTACTCCTGTCAAAGATCTCTATAATGCTTCCCACCTCCCAAACCAGTTCCATGTTAATCTCCTTTAATGGCATGATTCCTATTCACCTCAACTTCAAAAAGCCGAAGTCAGGTAAAAATAAATGTATGAGGTAGATCATCAGCTGAAACCCATCGCACCTGAGGATCAGTTATTGCGCCTGGGCTGTCCAGTCTACCGGGTGAGGCTGAGTGGGAGTGACGGGTCCCTGATATTTGTTCCAGTAGCCAGTAAGCCACACTGGCTCTCAAATAGCACAATCTGCCATTCACTTAAGTCTGGTTTGCCAGGAAGCCCAAGGATGGACTCCCCACCAGTACCATCAGGCTCAGGGAATTTGGCTAGCACCAGGCACCTCAGACTTCTGCCAGCTAATTGGCTTTGGGGAAGCCGCTGACCTACTCTCCACTGAGTGGCTTTTGTGAACCTGGAACCCAGCCTGCCTCTCATCATTGATCAACCTTGGCCAAGCCAGCTGGCTTGTTCCTTTGCAGACAGCTTGCCTTAGGGAAGCTGGTTGGTGGTTCTACAACCTACCAAGGGAGAGAGAGGCAAAACTACAGAACAATCTCTCAAGCAACGACCGGCGCTCACTTTCATTTGTGGGAGACTCAGGAATGAACAAAATCATGCAGGATACCCGATATAATACCGAGACAGCTGCACTCTGCACAGCATAACCAGAAAGGTAACCAACCAGTTGGCAATGGTGCCCGAAAGAAATGGGCCTTATTCAAATGTATACCAGAATTCCTTTACGTTAAATTCAAGCACAGTGTTGCAAACATCCGTGCCACATTGAGATATGTGGAAAGAAACAAAAATCTGGCGTCTGGAGGCTGGTGGGAGGAAATTCCACATCAGAATCCTGTCTGGCTGGGGCCTCCCCTCCCCCTTCCCTCACCACACACGGTGCTGTTGCTGTACTTTCAATGTATGAGCAAATGTGGAAACAGGTTTACCCCCCCTGGGGTGAAATCCACTGGGAACTTTTTATAATCCAAAAGGAATAAAAAAAATTGGTCGCATATTAGATAAATGCTGGCTTCCTCTTTCAAGTTCACAAATGGAAATGACAAATGGGGACAATCAAATAAATGATTAACTTTAATAGTATTCCAATTAAAGCAGGAGGAAGGAAGCTAAAAGAACCTTTTCTTACCATCTCCATCTTTCTGTCCTCTCTAACCCAAATGCAGCAAGGATAGATTTGCTCCTTTCAAATGATTCTTGGTGCTGCATTTGGTAAGTCCACAAGAGAGAATCTACTTCATTTCAAATGTAATTGTTATATTTCAAAAGTGAATAAATATAAAATTGTCCCCAAGAACCAGACATGCACAGGGAATATGTGACAGCCTAAGATCCACATTATATAAGAATCCTGGATAAATCTTTAAAACTTTGGTACTTCAATTTTCCCATGAATAAAAGAGATGAGACTGTAATACCCCAGTGGTCCACTATGGCCATATCCTCCAAACAACTGAGGCAGACAATATTCAAAGTCAGTAAATCAAATTCACTCCTTTCTACAAAGGCAAAACTTACAAGGAATTTGGTTCTGAAGTTCTAAAAATTGGAGCCAGAAAGTAAACCGATGCCAAAATGTTCCTCTATGTTCCAACTTGGATTTATATAAGATGTCATACACTGTTTGACAAAAACACAGACCCCTGAAATAAGGTTCCCAGGAACTGAACAGCTTAAGTGTTGCTGATGTTTATTCATACAGTTTATAACTGGCAAGTTATTCCAAAGTCTATGTTGGATCTCAAGAATCTTAGAATGGGAAGTGACCAGAAAAGATACTCTAGTCTAAACCCCACATGGTACTTGAACTGGTTCTCTACATCTCTCACAATGATGGGAAACTTACTGCCTTCCAACACAGTTCATTCTATTTCTGGACATTCAGTGAAGAACTCAAAGCACTGAAATGAGTCCTGATTTTTTTTTTAAATGGTTGACTTAAATAATCTTGTAAGAGCTCGGTATCTCCTGAATACCCATAGCCTCTGAAGAATCCCAAGCTAAATATACACTTGAATATTACTTGGGTTCACAGAGACAACCTATATTAAACAAATACAGAGCACAGGCAATAGAGCCAGAATGCCTCCATAAAATCCAGTTTCTTATTGTGCATGGTGAGAACTCTGGCAAGTAACATTCTCTCTCCAAGCTTTCACCCCTCTGCGACATGGGGAAATACCCAACTCTGGGGGCCACTGTCAGCAACAGCAAAAAAAAACCCATAAAACACAAAACAAAACCAAAAACAACTAAAGCACATAGCACATAGCCTAATGCATATTAAGCTCCCAAGAATTATGTTATTACTCCCTTACCTGCAAAACCTTTGTTATTCATTTTGAGACAGACGGTTCAAGTTTCCTATCAACAAAGCATGACCAAAAAATCACCATCTGGTAATGCAGTATCTATACATGAAATAACTTTCTGTGGCACTTAAATATATTCCCAAAAGGCTTCACGTCAGGACAAAGCTCACAGAGAAGGCGCTCTTTGCTATTGCTTATATTAGAACTTGCGAGTTTTGTTCAATACTCTGCATTAATGAGGGAGCTTCTTAGGATAATATTACAACAGAGAGTGCAAGAAATACCAGTGAGGTCAATGCAGTTCTATTAACTGTCATCTAACACAGAAATATTTTCCTTGAATACCATTAAAGCTTTCTCCTTTTCTTTGTTCTGCTTTTTGAAGGCAGTAGGAACCCAAATTTCCCTACCAATAATTTCTGTTTTCGACTTGGCAGCATAATGATATTAGACTTGAGGAAAAAAAAAATCACCTTGGCAATGTCTTCTTCAGAGGGTTTTTACAAAAGATATTTTGTTAGGATAAATTGCACTAAGCAGGTTCTTTAAGTAAGCAAAAACAAATCAGCTTGTTACCAAATGACCTGAGTAGTTTGCTATTTTTTAAAGAGAACCTACCTGGAAAATGCTACACCCTTTAAAGGAACATTTTGTTAAAATGGAAGCTATGAAACAGAAGGGTAATTAGACAAGTAAGTTGCTCTTTGCTCTCCTGCTGATAGGGTAAGCCCAGAAGACTCTCAGAGTTCCCACTGCCATATATAAATCAAGACACAAGCTGTGGTTGCAGGAAAACAGTTCTGGGATAATTTTTCTTTAGGTCCTGGGGGCTCAAGACAACTGACTGAAGAGATGTAATGGAAGCTAAATGAATAGATGGATAATATGTGTTCTGTCTCATATACATGCATATGTGTGCGTGCCTGCACGACACACACGCACACAAAAACACATACGCCTTCTCTAAACTAAAAAGTAGAAATAGAAAGTATACCCCATGGATTGTGATGAGATCGTTCAGAATAAATAGGGCCTCTGGACAAAGAATCTTCTAATGTGGAGGAAGAGAAGCTACTACCATCGCTCTACTGCTACCATTTCTTCCATCCCAAGATTTCCTAAACATTAGGCCAGCCCTATTAATTCATGAGTCAGAGCAAAAGATGAAGGTCTTTCATTCTAGAGCGACTGGCAATCATTTGTTGAGATTTAAGCAGGGCATAGATGACAGGACCCTCTTAAGACACTGGAGATCCACCCAGGAATGAAAATAAAAGAGAATTCTAGGGACACCTGGGTGGCTTAGCCGGTTGAGTGTCTGCCTTCGGCTCAGGTCACGATCCCAGGGTCCTGGAATCGAGTCCTGTATGCAGCTCCTTGCTCAGTGCAAGCCTGCTTCTCCCTCTTCCTGCCGCTCTCCCGGCTTGTGCGCTTACTCTCTCTCTGGCAAATAAACAAATAAAACCTTTAAAAAAAAAAGACAATTCTAGATCCTCATACTTTTTGAGGTTAACTTCTTTCCCTGGGGGCCTGGTATCCAGAGACAGACACTAACACAGCCTGACCAAAACAAACGGACCTAAATGCATTGTGCCACGCTGGGTCTTATGCTGTGACATTTGGACCTCCATAACTTCTGGTACATAATGTCTCCTCCAACTCACAGTCAGCCCAGTACTCTAGCTGCTCAGTTATTCTGTAATGATCTTTTCTGGATCGATCCCCACCACCATCTGTATCTTCTGTGGCTTCATCGAACCCCAAGTGAGAAAAGCTTGGTTTCCTGAGATCAGAATCCTAAGGAAAAGTCTCCTCTTTATGAATGTCACTTATAACTTAGGCACAACCCCCTTCTTAAACTCACAAGCTCTACTGCTTCCCGGGAGCACCAGGACTCTTTCCCGTTTCTTCTACCCCCAAATGAATATCTCAGGCCACTATCAGCCTGCTGTGTTAAGACTGTGGGCAATGAACCTGAGGCCAGAGCAGGAAAAACCCCTTGTTTGGCCAAGACTGAAACAAAGCTTGATAGAGATTCAGAGCCTGAAAGGTGACGTACCTGACTTCTAATCCCATTCCCACTCTATCCGCAATGGGTCACTGAGTAAGTCACTGAAACTCTCTGAGGCTTGGATCCTTCATCTGATTAATGAGAATCTCACACCCAGGGTCCCGCTTTTATCTACTGAGTGAGGCTTTCAAGGTGATAATGAAACCTTAATATCCTGTGCCCTTTCCACACTGAATGGTGACTTATTCCAAATGCTGATTCCCATCCTCGGCTTTGACTTTATCCTAAAGAGGAAGGCTCACAATTCTAACACATAATTTATACTGCCCACCTGGAATCTTCATGCTAGTAGTTTTGGGACTTCCAAAAGAAGGGGCAAATATTAAGCACCACCCTAACAGAAAGTTACTTTAAAAATGTCAAATCAAATATGAAAAGCAAATGTACTTATCAATAAAACATGTAATATGTTATTGGTTTTGTTAGTTTTAAAGACTCATTTCTTCCCCAGAGGAAATATTTAGAAGGCGTTTAAAATTATATAAACTTGCTCTTCTCCTCTCCTATTTATGTCAATATTTTTATTTTAAAAATGAAACAACAAAGTTTCAAACAAATCTGACTGGTAGCAATCTAGCAATCTGTGATGAGATTTCAGACGCTCACAGAAATAACATTACCAACTGCACTTCAATATATTGACAAGAGTTGGTAGGGACTGTGAGGAAATATAGAGGAAAAGTTTTTCAAACACAGGTAAAAATGCAAGACCTCATTTCCTAAGTATTTAAATATCTATTGATTGCTCCACTGTTCCTTCAACTCTCACTTTTTTTTTTTTAAAGATTTTATTTATTTATTTGACAGAGATAGAGACAGCCAGCGAGAGAGGGAACACAAGCAGGCGGAGTGGGAGAGGAAGAAGCAGGCTCATAGCGGAGGAGCCTGACGTGGGGCTCGATCCCATAATGCCGGGATCACGCCCTGAGCCGAAGGCAGAAGCTTAACCGCTGTGCCACCCAGGCGCCCCTCAACTCTCACTTTTATTAACTGTGGCCAAAATAACATACTTCCTGCTTTTCCAGAAAGATGAAAAGCATCCAAAGAATTATCCAGTTAAAACAAAATTTACAAAAGAGCACAACTCACTAGCCAAGTCTACGAATCATGGTTCCTATGGTTTGACTAGCCTCACAGATATTGTCAACATCATCAGAATAATTACAAATATCTCTGTGTCTATATTGGTATGATGTTTCAACAGATACATTTTATATCCTTTATATATACCTTATATCATTTTCTAAATAAAACTTCTATTAGAATAGAAGGGATGAGGAGCACCTGGGGGCTCAGTCCATTAAGTGCCTGCCTTAGGTTCAGGTCATGATCCCAGAGTCCTGGGATCGAGTCCCACCTCGGGCTCCTTGCTCGGCAGGGAGCCTGCTTCTCCCTCTCCCTCTGCCTGCACCTCCCCCTGCTTGTGCTCGCTCTCTCTCTCTGACAAATAAATAAATAAAATCTTAAAAAAAAAAAAGAATAGAAGGAATGAGAAAGAAAGTAGTCTGCTTCCCTACACATGTGGAAATGAAGACAGAGTTCGATGGACTTCCCCAACATCACAATGCTAGGCAGCAAAAAAATCGGAATTAAAAGCTAAAGCGTGGTATTTTGCCAGACACACGGGAGAAGCTCAGTTACTATTTATGGAGGTGTACTAAAACTTAGGTCCATCCTCTGATTTTTTTTCCATGATGCTCTGCTATCAAAATTTCCTTAGTAAAATTTAATGTACCTATGAGATTAGTAGAGTTCTCACATTTCTTCCTGCACATTTTAAAATGTGTGTGATTTCTCCATTTTCTCTGATAGACAAAGGAACCAGGCCTCCTTTCTACAGCTCAACCAGTAATCAAAGGCATTCTTCACCTACGTTGTTGGTAAAAACTTCTGCTTCAAGTCCCTTTTTTCCTCTTTGCTTGACGTAAGGACAGATACTAAAAACTCAGTGGGTTAAGCCTCTGACTCTTGATCTCAGCTGAGGTCTCAATTTCACGGTCATGAGTTCAAACCCTGCGTTGAGCTCCATGTCGGGCATTGTGACTACTTAAAAACAAACAAACAAACCCCAAAAAACTAAATTTCCTCATGAAGTTTTGGAACAAATTTACACCTATTGATGTGTTTCTATAAAAAGTTGGGAAAAGACCCCTAAGGTCATTGGTATTGCCAAAAAAAAAAAAAAAAAAAACCCTACAAAATTTTTTTGAATTTGTATTAGTCCAGCAGGTGAGTGTAATATACCCAGATTCTAGTTCATGGTGTCACCCACTAACCATGTGCCAGACCCCGTGTCTCCATTAGCTCTCTTGGTTTTTCAAAAACGTCACAAGGTAAGTTCTCTCTTCAGTCCCAAGTTCACAAATAAATAGGCTGACGTAGGTCTTAGAGGTTATGCAAATTGCCCAGGTCCAGGAGGTGGTAGAGCCAGGGCTAGAATCTGGGTCCTCCTGACCCCACAGCTTGACCCTTACCATCTCTAGCAACAATAGGTAATGTTGATTTGGTCCTCATTCTACCCCACATGGCATGCTGAATACTTAACATGCAGTTTCTTACTAGATATTCACAACATTTCATTTGCAAATACTACTGTTTCAACCATCATTTTATGGATGATGAAAGGAGAGATCAGAAAGGTTTAAACAAACTTTTTTTTTAAAAAAATAGGCAAAGTGGGGGTGCCTGGGTGGCTCAGTCGGTTAAGTGTCTGCCTTTGGCTCAGGTCATGATCCCAGGGTCCTGGGATCGAGCCCCGCGTCATTGGGCTCTCTGCTCAGCGGGGAGCCTGCTTCTCCCTCTGCCTGCTACTCCCCCTGCTTGTGCTCTCTCTGTGTCAAATAAATAAAATCTTCAAAAAGAAATAGGCAAAGTGAAAAGCATTTTTTGGCATCAGATAGCTACACCGGCCCTCCATGCTTCCTTGATTCATCTATACTTTGGCATACAGGCTGGCCTGGCTGTGTATGAATGTGGGTGCCTTGCCCTCATCTACAAGAGTCAAAGAAAAATACTTGAGTTGCCAAAGTGAAACCCATCATACCAATAAAGAGCCAAAAGCCCTTCAATCCTTCGATCAGTGAATTCTATACCTAAATAAAATAATTATTGCTTTCATAAAATGTCTCCGTTTGCCACTGACAGAGAGTAAACCGAATCAGTATGTCCTGCGATAGCCTTTAAATAACCAAGGAGAGATCAAAATAAAAATAAATCTTGACCAGATTTATAGGTGCACCTTGATTAGTTCTTGTTTTTTCCTTCAAATAAGCAATACCTGAAAAAAATGAAAAGGGAATGTTGAGACCAGATATCTTGTAATAGATGGGTTTTTGCTGACATACAGTACGGCATAATGCTGAAAAACTAATGCCGGCCCATCATTCGTGAGGCTTACCAGCGAAGTAGAGCCCAGAAAAAGAAAAGGGGATTTTTCAGGATGTGGAATGGTGCAACCATTTGGATTTGAACAAACTATCATTTTTTTATAACTGTACTGCTTTGAAGTTTTTTATGTTGTGGCATTCTGTTATTTTCTCCATACAGCCAACTGTTCGTTTCAAATGGTAGCAATTTTTTGACTCAAAAATTCTAGGGCTGCCTGGGTGGCTCCGTCGGTTAAGCATCTGCAGTCGGCTCAGGTCATGATCCCAGGTTCCTGGGCTCGAGTCCCACATCAGGCTCCGGGAGCCTACTTCTCCCTCGGCCTGCAGCTCTCCCTGATTATGCTCTCTCTGACAAATAAATAAATAAAATCTTAAAAAAAAATTCTAACGTTAAAATTGAATGTACTTCATTCAGACATAATTCTGATACTGGCTAATGAGAAGGCATAGCTTGTAAGAATTTAACTGGAATCATTTGCCCACTAAGCCATCACTTCCCTTTGACACCCTACATCATTAGTAGAAATATCAGTCAATAAAATTAGGGATTTATGTTTTTAAAAGAGTAAAGTCTCATTTTTCTATAAACCACCTTTTTCATGAAAACTTCTTTATTTCCCTCAGGCTGCACTTTATCTAAGATGTATTTGGCTAGTTGAATAAAAATACCTGTTAAAGGAAAGAAGGTTCCCACCAAAGCTGTTGAAATCTGATTTCATTTCAGATTCCACAACTAATGTTTTTTGTTTAAATAGATTTTGTCTGTCAATTTCTAGACCTGCTGTGCCATCAGCCTGTATGGACTGCTGTGGTCAACACGGGGGTTGTAGCAGCAAATTTTATTATGGACTGGTAATTGAATTGAACAGGTTTACATTTGAATAGATTTACTTCATCATGATCTCTGACATACTGCATGGGACCGAAATCCCTCTCCATCCATAAAGATACGTTTAAGACGGTATCATTCTCTCCAGGCTGAGAAGGCAAGTCTTGAGCCAAGGAGATGGCCAAACATAATTGTGCATTTATATGCAGGGTGTAATGCAATATTTCACTGCATTTTTAAGTACAAAAGAAAAGGAATATTCCTTGTTTACTCATATCCATCCTTTTGGGGGAGGGGCTTAGAGAACTGGCATTTTCCCATCAAAGTGGGCATAAGGAAGTAAAGGAAAATAAATTATTATTTGAGTATATCAGCAACAGCAGCAATTCCCTTGAAAACAGACCCTCTAAAGGCTTGATAACAGCAACTGAAGAGGTGTGAATTACAGATAAGCACCGGCCCATTTCTTTCACCAACAATGTTTAATTAAACACAGTTCACACCTCCTCGGTCATTCTAACCACCCTTCGGGATTGCTCCTGCTTAAAAACCACAATGGGGGAAATTATTTAGGGGAAAATTTATTTTTGTTTTCACTTCATCCCTAAACCTGGAAGTGCAAAGAGTTGAATAAATAATAGTAGTAAAATTAAGCTAGTCAAAAAATTCTATCAACCTGGAAATGGAGACCTATCTCCACAGACTTTCGTTTTTGAAAATAAAATCTACATCTAAGACACATCCATTCAAAGTGCTAATTGAAATATTGCTTTTATAATACTTGAAAAAAATGGATTTGCCCTTCGAACATTATTCCTCAACACCCAACTTTTAATTAACTCATTTTGAATGAGCTTAAGTTTAGTTTGAGTCTCTACAGCTCAACTAAGTGTCAATATAACGACCAAAAATGGACCATCAGCTACTTATCACGTTATTGTAAACTAGGTTTTGTTTGTTACTCTGCTATAGGATTTAAGGCAATTACTATGATAAAGTTTCAGCCTCAAAAGAAGTAGGCTGTCACATCATTCTAACTAAAAGGAAAATTCCTTGCCCTGTGGGTTGGGTCATTATGGTTGGGTTTTTATATATATTTCTTCCTTTGTCAAAACTCTCCACTGTCATTTCCATTAAGTTTTCTCTAGCAAGAACCACCATATCCAACTTCCTCACTGCTGCACCACTGGAGCCTAGAATGGTGCCTGGCACACGGGAGAAACTTAATAAATATTTAGCAAGTGCATTATAAATGTAAAACATATCAACTATGAAAAATCCCAATGGTGCCAAAGGCTATACAGTGAAAAGGGCAAGTAACTCATACATACATTGAATCATACTACTAGGGAATTTGTACTTTTATTTATTTATTTTTTTACTTGACAATACATCTTGCATCAAGTTTTCATAAGACTTCAATTACAAGTTACACACTCTTTGTTTATAGTTTCTCCCCCACCCCCCACCCCAGGGGAAGGCGAGAGTCAAAGATGAGAAGAATTTGAGAGCATCTTCTTTGTTCCTAGTCAAACTAGGGATTAGTTCTTAGTGGTCTAGTAAAGGGCGGAGAAATAGGACATGAATTCCACATCCCAAAATACCAGTGACCCACTCACCTTCCTATGACATTGTTCACAGTAAAAATCTTGCATTAAGAACAAACCAGGAAAAATTATGAGATCTAGGAATGCCATACCTAACTAAAGCTCTGGTTTGTTCTTGGGGAATAAACACTTGGATCTATTTGGATCTAGAAGTTAAAAAATAAGGGACCTCCAGTAACAGCAAATATATAAACTTACAGGGAAACCCCATGAACAAAGTGTATGTTATGACTCAACAGAAGCAATACATTTAAATGTAAGTTGCCTAATTTTCTTTCAAACTTTGACTACCACATTTTCATTGTTACTTTATAAAATTATATTTATTTTAAACTGTGGCAAATTTTCTGAAGATAAAGGATAGTAAAATCTAAACTGTAAAAGAAAATGCACATCTGCAAAAACACACACATAGACAGAGATGCATTTAAAACCAAAAACAAAGACAGATCTAGGCTTTCCAAAGAAAAGAATAATTTCTTTCTAGCCCTAAGCTAAAATGTTAGTCTCATTGGACATGCTGACATATACAAATATTTCAGGACCTTGGATATGGGTGGAAGAAGTCAATGAATTCTAGAATCTGACTCTGTGTTCAGTTCTGGGCTCTACCACTTGTGAGCTGTGTGAGCTCAGGCCATAACTGAATCCATGGTCACATTATTCTGTGTTTGCTGGTGTTATCCCTAAGTGAAAGCAACAATTTTAGTATCATTATTACAAGCTCTTTATACTAGAACACAGGTCCAAAAGATAAGATTGGAAAAAAATAAAGAGGGCTTTAAACCTAAAATTAATTTTTTTAAAAATGGTAACAATATCAAATGGTGGGTGGGTTAATTAGCTTGACTGTGGCAATTTTACAATACATATGTATATCAAAACACCAAGTCATACACCTTAAATACACACAATTTTTATTTGTCAATTACATCTCAGTAACGATGGAGGGGAAAATCTCCCTGCAAAGGTAGAAATGAGAAGAAACACAAAAAGACAAGGACTAGCCTCTTACTGTCCTTCGTCCTTTGCCTTCTGCAACTCGTAAAGACGGAAAGAATCAGGACTACCAAGCATACCTGGTGGGTTGAGCTGCACATCAGATGTTTCCTACCTTGTCCCTTCCTGTTGATATCAAGCAGTTAGCCAGGACATATCAGAAAACTCAGGCGTAAAGATGTATTCTGCCATCGGATTCCGAGTGCTTACTGTGACCCCATCTTTTCCCAGTTTCTCTAGCGTTTCTATAATTCCCTGCACACGCCCTTCCCCCATTCCCAGCCTCAAGCACAGGGCCCCTAGCCACATGCCTTACCTTCTTTGAGCATGCCCACTTTTAAACACTTCATGAAGCGGCAAGCCTGGCAGGATTTACGTCTGCGTTTTGTGATTTCACATTCATTCGTGGCAGGGCAGCTATATTCTATATTACCTAAAACACAGAGTTTGAAGAAAAGCAGTTAGATTTGCAAGACCCAGGAAAGGTGAGCATCCCAAAGGCAATGCCTACCCTGTTACTTCTGCCTCCTCTCTGAAAAACAAGTCACATGAGATTCATTAGGATGTCACAGATGTCATGACGCGGGATGCACTATGGCAACCACTTGGGACACACTCAGTAGGGGCGCCCGGGTGGCTCAACCACTGAAGGGTCCGACTCTGGATTTCGGTGCAAATCGTGATCTCCGAGTCTTGAGATCGAGCCCCAGGCTTAAGATTCTCTCTCTCCCTCTGCCCCTCCCCCACCACTTTCTCTCTCTCTCCTAAAAAAAAAAAAAAAGATGTACTGAATAACTGTAAGATACATGGTAAAGTAGCTCAAAGATTAAGTTTAATTAAAACATTATGCTTAGTCTACCCATGCAAAATAACAATCTTCTAGAATTTCAGAAGCCAGAAGAACTTTCAAAGCAAATTATTTTCATACGAGTATGAACATCAAAATCATATTCCTGTATCATCAATCCCGGATTTCTCTTGGTTTCTAATGTTCCAGTGTATCAGGCTTATTGTCTTTCTGACACCTAACAGCATAAGCCCCACTGTGAAAAATGATCGGGGGGAGGCTAATCTGGGGCCTTACAGTGAGCTCCTAGAGGGCAGGGACCGAAATGACATGGTATTTGGGGCAACACTTACCCGGCAGGGCCTTACAACACGGTTCTCTGCTTAGTAAATGCTTATTGAGGGGAGGACATGGAGGAAGATGACGATGGTCATCATCATCGTCATCATCATGTGTTACATTATTTGCATAATGAATTCCAAATACTCAAGCTCCACGGAAGTGCTATAAATAAAAATAAACTGCTATGAAACTATATTTTAAATGTCAGAGTTGACATTACTTACGGTCCTACCTACACATCTGAAGTGATAAATACGTAGCCAGAAGAAGATCCAAACTTTAACTTGAATTTTTTTTTTCAATTAATGCCAATGACAGTGTGTGGGATGTGCTCTGGGGCGGCCTACAGCTTTGTAAAGAAGCTGCCTCTAAAATAAAGCCTCTCTCCCCTATCAGCTCTGTCACATCGTGCTTGAAGGTCTTTCCTTACTTTCTAACCCTTTCCCCTTGTGATTAAGTGCATTAGTATCTTAATGAAAATGCATTCTGTTTATTGCCCTCTTGGGAAGGGGGAGGTCATCACACCAAATGCATAAATTGTCATCGGAGACGGTCCGAGCATAATTGCAATTTTGCTGCTCCATGTTTGCAATACTCAGGGTCCATCCAAGTCCCCTGAAACAGGCGCAGATTCTAGTAATTAGCATAGAGTCTGCCTGGGACCACAGCATTGATGAAATATTTCAGAGTTAATCACACTTTGTAAACACTGATTTATATTGACTACCTTTCTCCAGACTGATGTCTCCTCATTAAATATCACATTAGTGGATTGCAGAATTGTACAAAGACTCAACTACTCAGCAACTGCTAATTCAACAGAAAGTAATACCTAACCACTTATAACTACTGAAAATTGGTTAAATATGCATGACTAAAATATATTTTTAAAAAAACAACAACTGTGCATTATAACTTGACATAAGTCTATCAAAATTATTTGGCTCAATTAGCATTCTAACTCAGGGCATTTATAATAATAAAAGCAACTACCTTTTAACGTAAGAGGTTAAATAATAAGAGTAATATTAATTGCATCAACAGAGGCACACACCATCACCTTCTTCAGCGATATCACTAATACCCAGAAAATTAAGGATAAGTCAAAGGAACCAGACTGGCTGGGTCATGGCTGGGAATAAAAGGATTTAGAGTCTGAACTTTAGATGAACCATTTTTCACTTCTGAGTTTCTTTAACCATCACTGAAAATGTATTTTGCATCCAGGGAGTATTGGTAGTAATTTCCTAGGGGTTAATTAGTATTCTCCTATCAGAACCTTCCACTCTATTACCTCTTCCTATACTTACTTAAAAAGAAACTTAGTCTTTTCTTTCCTAGAAAGAGATGAACAGGGCGCCTGGGTGGCACAGCGGTTAAGCGCCTGCCTTCGGCTCAGGGCGTGATCCTGGCGTTATGGGATCGAGCCCCACATCAGGCTCCTCTGCTATGAGCCTGCTTCTTCCTCTCCCACTGCCCCTGCTTGTGTTCCCTCTCTCGCTGGCTGTCTCTATCTCTGTCAAATAAATAAATAAAAAATCTTAAAAAAAAAAAAAAAAAAAGAAAGAGATGAACAAAAACTAGTCAGGAAAAAAAAAAGTTTCTAAACAGCATTTCTTGCCCCTTTTTGCCTGAAAAGTCAGTACGAAGTCTTCACTTTGCTTACTTTCCAGTACTAAAGCATGACCCACATTTTAACCCAATGCTGGAAACTTCTACCAGGGTGACCCCCCCCCATCTCCCTCCCAGCCCCACAAAAAATCATCTTTCATGTCAAACTGGTTCCTCTTCCTCTGAAAATTCTTTCCTCATCCTCCACGAGAACACACTTCTGACAGGAACCTCAATGGGGCACGTGTGAACTCACACCTGGACTAGGGCAGTTATCTCCTAACTGGGCATTGTGCCTCCATTCTGTCCCCCTGGAATCCATGCTGCATACCTCTTCCTAGGACTGCTTAATTAAAAATAAAACAAAAGAAAAAAACCTTAATTTAAAAAAAATCGATATACTTCTATGGCCTCTTGAATTAAATACAGAATATTGGATCAGCAAACAAAATCGCCACTCCAATATGACTTCCATCTACTTATCCAGCAATATTACAATCATTACCTTATATGAACTTTCTGATGCAGCCAAGTCAATGTGTTCATTTTTTGCTGTGTCCTTCAGACTTCCCTCTGAGATTGATCTATCTTTGCCCCTCTTTTCTTCTTAAAATTACTTCCAACGCTCACTGTTCAACTCAAATTCCATTCAAATCTTTCATGAAAACCTCTCAGACCATCATAGCAGAAAATGACTTATTGGTTTTCATATCTTTTCAGGTACTCTCATCACATACAGACATGCCAGATTTTGTCATACCTTTTTTGCATGCATAGTACCCATTAGATGGTAAGATCCTGGAGGCAAGGACCATTTCTTATGCAGTAGGAAAATCTTCCTCCAAAAAGCAGTAAATAAGTAAAATAGTATGCCTCGAAAAACTTGTATAATCTTGATATCTCAAGGTCACTGTTATGAACACCAATTATGGTGCTGTAATGGAGTAATGTCCACAAAGTCAAGTGAGCTAGGTGTCCCATCAGGAAGCAATATTAAAAACACTAGGAAAACCATTCCACAAATAATAATTAAAAAAAAAAGTATTAGGAAACCTAATTAATATTTCAAAACCTTAAAAAGTAGCTTTGACAAAAATGGAAATGCATGGTAAAACAGAAAGAGATCATTGAGGAGAAAACCCCCCCCAAAAAAAAAAAATACAAAGGCTTCTGGGGAACAAAGTGTGAAAAGAAAAAAAAAAGTAACGTAAAAGACTTTAAAGGAAATAAAACGCATCTTGATATGAATAGGATACGAATAAAAGGAAAA
Organism: Ursus americanus; assembly: GCF_024610735.1. NCBI lineage: Eukaryota > Metazoa > Chordata > Mammalia > Carnivora > Ursidae > Ursus > Ursus americanus. The sequence continues at coordinate 54,953,756 of NC_142128.1, read as the reverse complement.
AAATATGAAAAAACAAATGGCACCAAAAGGGTTAATTTTTATCTTGTTATAGTGCTTAGTATGACCTACAAAGCTGATGCTCTCAGAATTGGAGCCATATTGGAGAAAATATTTAGGAGCGATTCAACGACAATAGCTAAATCTACACAAATGACTCGTCTAAGAATGACTGTGCACAGATTTTTAAATGTCTTCAAAAAACAGAAGGAAAACTGTAAGATTACCACATGAGAGCTTCAGATCACATATAAAGAAGTACCCCAGTTTCCGTTCTAACCATTACATTCCAGAATTCTTCAAAGGGAAACATAAAGACAGAGAAATTTTTAATAGTGCCTCAGAATGAACTCTTGAGGGAGAGGCTCTGTCTTACGTATTGTGAGATCCTTGGTGCTGATCCATGAGCCTGCAATTTTGGATCACGTCCTGGGCTGGGATAGAAAGAGGTAGTTCCTGCTCTTGAGAAGTTCACAGTCTTACAGAAGAGCTAAGACATGTAAGCAAATAACAATACGATTTAGGGGGGTGGTTCTGGATTCAGTACTAGCATGCATATGCACACATACGCATTTCCACAAACGCAGAGATTTTGCCTAATGAATTCTCAATCTAGGAGTGAATGATGAACTATGCTGTGAAAAACGAATAAATAACTGTGTTCTGGTAGAGGCAACAAAACATGTTTTGTAAAAACTTTCACTGTGAAAGGATGGAAATTAGAGCAGCCCTGAATGTTTTCACAAATGATATATTTTCAGCCTAAGTGTATAGAAATTGTTTACGATGAATCAGGTATCCTTCAGCCAAATTTCAACAAATTAGTCTTGACATACATGAGTGATAACCTTGATTTCACTAAGTAACACTGGTTTAGGTCTTGAAAAACAAATCAACATTATTCTAAAGAACGTATTGGCTGGAGGAAAACCTCTCTAATTTCAAAGCCCTCCCATTGAGTTACTTAGTTCATCGTTGTTGGCTATGATTGTCCACCCAACAAAGTCTTTGATCCGTGTTAGAGTCTACACAGATTCTGCCCTTGAAATACCTTCCCTGGTGCTTTTTCTATGCAACAACAACAACAACAAACCTATTTTATCCTAAAAATGTGCTGCCCCAAGCACCTGGATAATAGTGTTACATCTATTTTGGTAATGGCTCAAAGACATTACTCCCAGTAGACCACATGATCTCTATGGGGCACTTGTTTTCCTTCAATTCACGAAAAGTGGAAACTAGACAAAAATATTTCCAATATCAACTGTGGGCACCTGAACTGTGAACACTGGACAGTCAATCAGGAGGATGCAGAAGTTATTGTTCACAAGCAAGGATTCTCATTTCAGACACGGAGTTTTCTTGGATTATAGCTTGCCATTTCCTGGGACACATTTGTTAGATGGCACCAGAGACTGAATTGGGCAGCTACTGAGGACACGACTGGAATTTTCCCAGTTTTGTCAAGAGCTGGGGAAGTGAGCTCTGTTGCAGAGGGAACCAAATCAACATGGAAGCTCTGGGTTTTTAAACCAGGCTGACAAGAATGATAGAGCAATTTATAATATCTCCTGGCAGCTTTTCAGAAAGTCCTGGGCTCTGATTACTTATTTCAGAGTCTTTTGTACAATTAGTTTGTAGGCAATATCATTTTCTCACTTACCGCTTAATAGAATCTTGCAGCTAGCTGGCGGATAGAATAACAGGGTGTATGTTAAGCTCCAGCCTGGAGTGCCAGTGGATAATTTGTATATTCCTTTCAGTCACTTAATGGACTTTTACAGTTTGGCAGTGAAAGGGCTGAATGATGTAAATTAGCATGGCATCTCAAAATAAAAATATATGTCAAATCCTTACTCCCAACTCACATCACTCATACACAGTAATGATGCATTTGGCTTTATGTAGTTCCTAAGAGTTGTCCTCTTTTTCATAACATACAGACATCATAATTGTAAAGCCCATTTGAAAGCATTTGTATATTTTCCCCAATTGTTTTAATTTTATTAACAGAACCAAATGGCTTGAGATGACCCACAGGGCACTCCAAGTGGGGTTTATCCAATTGTTTTCCAACATTAAGTGATTTTGAAATAATGGGATTTGCCTCGGTGCACAATTACAGAGCATTAAAAACATGCAGCCAATAATCTGTAGTATTTTTGCTCTAAATGATTGAAAATATAAAAAAAAAAGAAAGAAAACCCTCTACTGTTTCATAGTAAAGGTTTTTCCATACAGTGATAGAACTTCCCTTCCTCTCCTTTTTTTTCTTTCTTGTTTTTAATGCTACTTTTTCCCTCACTACTTTCTGCCCATTCCACCTGAAATTGAAATGGTCTCTATAACTGGAATTATATAATATGGAACAATAATTTCTTACATATCTGTAGCAAAAACATCATAGTTCCATCAGTGCACATACTTTTTAATTTTTTTCAAAGAATCCCAAGTTAGACTTCAAAATAAGTTACCTATGGACACTATACCTGTTCCCAAGGGATTGCTCTGGCATTTTTTGAAGCTGCCTTTAGACTGCCACTGGAGATACTTTATAAGCTATAAAAAGGGGGGCAGTCAAAATACATTTCATTCATATTCACCCAAAACATCTGACTGCCTTCTTTATCACAAAATATGAGGCCAAATGATGTCTGTCCATTATTAAATTTCAAATTTACCTTCGAATTTCAAAGATCTCCAGATCACTGATGACATTTTGAGAATCTGCCTCAAGCTTTAAAAGAGGATACCCAAAAGTATTATAAGGAATGGCGGTGTCAGACTCCCAAAGGGGCAGGAAGTCACCTGTGACGTGGAGACTGTGGCATACTGAGGTAGGAGGGAAGGAGTGTCACATCCTGTTAATTGTCACACCCAGCTCTTAGCAAAGCAATTTCAATATACAGCATTATGCCCAAGTCGCACGTTCATTGCCTTTTGGCTGCCCCTCTACCCTCTAAAAAAATGAGGTGGAAGATAGGATATAGCAAGTCTTTTCATACTTGGTTCTTTCAGGTTCTATAGTATTAAATTCTGATAATCACAAACATAGTACACAAGAGCCATGACAGTATATTGGCATGGACTGTTGCATTTTCACACTGAAGCTCACATGTGAATAGATGACGGCTTGTCCTTAAGGATGAAAAGATCAGAAAGAAGCCTACAAGCAGGCAGGCTCATCAACTCTGAGTAATGTCTACTAACTGGAGACCAATACCATACACTCTGGTTTCATCTTCCAGTGAACCCTACTGGGTGGGCCACTGAGCTTATAGTGGGTACCAACCATCTTCCTCTGTGATATATCTAACCGTAAGATTGTAATGACCTGTTGAATTAAATTAAAAAGGGATTAGCAAGGGGGCACCTTGGTGGCTCAATCCATTACGCATCTGACTCTTGATTTTGGTTCAGGTCATGATCTCAGGGTCGTGAGATCGAGTTCTACACCAGGCTCCACGCTGACCATGAAAACTGCTTAAGATTCTCTCTTGCTCCCTCGCCTCCCCCCACTCATGTGTGCACGTGCGTGCACTCTCTATCTCTTAAAAAAATTAAAAAATAAAAAATAGACTAGCAGGAAAATGGTGTTGTAAAATGGGAGAAATTATTTAGCCTTGATTTTTTTCCAGGTTAAACAAAACATATCCTACCTTAGTTTCCCCCAAATTTGTAAACATGGCCTTAATTCCATGACTATTGACTCAACACTAGCACTGTCCATATTCATCTCAGAGAAAAGGTGGAAAAAATTATTGTATGCCCATTGAATGTCCATCCTTAACATACTACCTTGCATAGGGTTTAGAAAGACACCTGGAAATGAACGAGTGAAGGCAGAGGAGGAGAGGAGAAGAAGACAAATGGTAGATGAAGGTCCAAATTACAACTCTGCCATTCATTAGTTGTGTGAACTTAAATTAGTTACTTTACCTTTACTACTCTTGGGTTACTAAAATATAAAAAAGGAACAACCATGGGTACTTTATAACACGGTAAGAATTGCATGAACTATAGGTATTAAAATCATAGATCATGTTGTTCACCCTTCTGAGAACAAAAGGAAGAGACATTATAAGATTTCATCAATTACTAAATACCCTCACTCTAAGACCTAAATCTGGAGTTTGGGAATATTACAAAACAACCTTCCTCGAATTTATGCATGAGTGTGAAAATGAATATGCCATTCACCCAGAGAAGCTGAAGGAAAATTTTATCTTGCCAACAACTCCAGTGTACATGGCTATATTTTACAGATACTAGGAGAGGAAGAAAGATAATAACTCAAGTCATTTTTTTAAAGCACCAAATTGTCTAAGAAGTGAATTTCTGAGACATCAACCACATCTCCTTGTGAGCATTTCCTGTCACTACGCTGCAGCTCATAAACTGCATCTCACTGGGTGTAATCTGATTATAAGCGAGGGTAAAGGATTTGCAAAGCTCTTCAAAATCCCACCTCAGCCTTATCCCTTCCCACAGTCTCAGGTCAATTTCTATCCTTATCCCAAGACCACCCCCTTGTCTGACATGTACCCTGAATTACTCCAAATTCCTAGAAAGCAGCATTATCTTTCCTGCTGGTCCTCTTCATGTGCCTCTTTTATCATGTCTTCAGTGAAGCTTTCCCAGACTCCACAAGACCGAGTCCTTACGGGTGTAACTCGTTCATCCCACACTCATCTTCAGGTGGGTGCTTCTCTTAGAACTCAACATACTTTATTATTTGTGTCTACTGAATCGCCCTCCTCCTGTTCCAACTGTCTATTCCTTGAGGACAGGGACTTACACCCCCCAGAATCCCTAGTGTCCAAAAGAATGCGTGGTCAAGTCAATGACCTACAGGAAGCCACTCGTTACCTGTCCACTTGATTTTTAGTGATCCTATTCCTCATTCCCTCATTTTAATATTTAGCCCCAAATTATTCATCAAAAAAAGCTAAGTATAGTCATTGACAGAATAAAACTGATAGGAATCTACCGACAACTTATCATTGGGTATTAAGCAACACAAATTTAAAGGATATTAGACTCCGAGGAAAACCTAATTTCCAATTGGTTCAGCCTCCTTGTTTTATAAAGATCACAGACAAGTAAATATGTACTGATTCATCTATGATCACTGGACCTTCCTTATAAAGACATGGACTAGTTAATTGAAAAAAAAAAAGACTAAAACTCAAAATATTGGGGTGCCTCAGTTAAGCATCTGCCTTTGACTCAGGTTGTGATCTCGGGGTCCTAGGATCGAGCCCTGTATCCGGGCTCCCTGCTCAGTGGGGAGTCTGCTTCTCCCTCTCCCTCTGCCCCAACCCCTGCTCATGCTCTCTCTCTCGGATTAAAATATATATATATATTTAAAAAAAATAAAAAAGACTAAAACTCAAATACCCTGACATCCAGTCCAACAGTCCCTAAATGCACCTATTGAAATTTGCGTATCAATACCTATAATAAACACTAAGTGCAAAGCACTACTTTGCGTTTTACAGATATGAACACCATTTGGCAGATGAGAGAATTAAGGTGCTGAGACAAGAGGTAACATACCCAGAATCACTTGGCTAACAAGTGCCTGAGCCAGAATGCGAACCCAGGCACTCTGGATCCGAAGTCCGTGCTCTTAACTATGATACAATGCTGCTGGGCTCCAATCTTTTAAAGTAATTAATTGAGTGTTGTTTGGAATAGAAATTAAAAAATGAAATTCCTCTCTCTGAGAGTGTGCTTTGTGTAGCTGTCGTTGTTGCTATTGTTGCTGGTTGGAAAGGAAATCTTGATGCCTTGGAGTGGTAAGATAAGGGTGGTTCTTGGCATTGTCTTTTGCTGTTGTCAGACTTATGGAACAAGGGCAGCTGTGGGACAGGATAGGGTTGCTTTTGGGGAATGGAATCTCTCAACACCTCAAAAAGAAATCCCTCAACTTGTCTCTGTACCACTATGGTTTGTGGCCAGTTTAATTCCACAGAAACCAAACAGACCATGTCACCAAAGCGACAGGTGTCACGTAAACAACACATTTTAAAGATCCCCAAATAATGCCATTGTTCATGATAGGAGAAAAAGTAATCCATACTCAGCAGGGCGGTGTTCTGAAATGCATTTCAGAAGGGAATAAGTGTATAATAAAAACACACTCACTGAGGAAGATGATGGAGAGTACAAATCTCTCTCATCCAGGGTAACCAGAAATTCAATGTTTTTTAGCTTTGATGTGATGCCATCCTCTTGGAAAAGGCAACTAGGTCTTGTGCAGAACCTACGTGATGTGTGCAGCCCTGCATCTCAGTTTTTAAGCTCCAAGAGAGTAGGGATGGCGTCACAGGAGTATTTATAAAAAAGCTCAAAGAATACCACTGCCACAAGAAAGATGTTATATCTGAGCTAACCATTGCCCCTAAACGTGCTGTGCTCAGTACTCAAAATCAACTTTTACATGTTTTTTCTCTACCTACATATTTTGAACAACTCTGATGAGTTTGCTTATCTCGTTTTTAATACATATGACTAAAAAACAGTTTGTTAAAATAGGTGAGAGAAAGAAATGCTATAAAATCGAATGCAGCCACTATTTTTGAATAGAAATGCACATTTTGCAGTGGCAGTTATCAAACGGTACAAGAAGTCCACATGAGAAGCATAGAGGCATCAGGATCATAACCTATGTGACGAAGCAACTGCCCTTTTTAAATTTTTTAAATTTTTAAATTTTTTTAAGTAAACTCCACACCCAGTGTGGGGCTTGAACTCACAACTCTGAGATGAAGAGTTACACGCTCTTCCAACTGAGCCAGCCAGGCGCTCCAAAAGCAAATGACTGTTAAATAGGAATTTCACTTCATAGCACCCCTGAAGTTTTCCTTGTACCTTCAACAAGTAAAAGCAAGCACATCTTTTTCTAATATTGTCCTTAAATGCTTCCGTTCTTGAATGCCGTCAATGTGCCAAGAACTTTATCAGAAATGAGATTCTGGTATTAGAAACTTCCTTCTTTCAAGATCAAGTTGATGTATTCAACAGTACCCAAAGGTGATACAGAGTTGGGGGAAATCCTGCGGAGCTCTGATGGTAACTGCTCTGTACTTAAACTGTAGGAGGCAGTATAACAATGATTATAAGATAGGAGTCAACTGGATTCAAGTGCTGGCTCTACCATTTTCTGTAGGAGTCAGGGCAAGCACTTCAATTTGAAGTTACCTTGTTCAGGAATGAAATGGTAATGGGTCAAACCAATGGATACCTTAATGGCGTTGCTGTAAAAATCAAATGAGATCATGTATTCAAGGCGCTGAGCAGAGCGCCTGACACAGAAGGAGCATTGATTCTCAACAAGAATTACCACACTGTAATTCTACTCAGGGAAGGGATTCGGAAGAGCTAAAGCCGAAGAGCTAAAGGGGCTCTACAAACCAGGAGCTAGTTCTCAGTGCATGAGCAAGGAAATGCGAGGCAGAGAATTTCTTTCCGCCTGGTATAAGGAAGCCAAAAGGCATAGACCTGATGTTCACATCACAGGCACGTTACAAGAAGTACAGGCAAACGGATATTCAAAAAGACCGTAACCACTAATTACCCCAAGGGTCAGGGAGCTCAGACCTGACTGTTAACTGGATGTGGAGTAAAACAAGGAACGCCCAGATGAGAACGACGAAAGCTTCCAACATGTAGCGTTTGCGCCTAAAGATTTTCTTCTCTGAAACAAAACCTGTGTACTTGACTGTCTGCTATGACAGGGACTGCAGAGAAGTGCCTGGCATTTCCTCAGGGAGGAAGAGCATAGGGGGAAATGTAGCAGGGGAGAGTGGGGGTCTTCCTGTGTGCTGACGGCCAGGGGAGGTCGGGCAAGGGATGCCTCCTCTAAGGGATACTGGCTTAGCTCTCACTCCATGGAACAGAAGGGGTCTACAAGTTTTTTCCTTAAAGGCCCAGACACTTAACTATTTCAGCTTCGAAGGTCATTCAGTCTCTATCTTGACTCCCCAGCAATCCGGAAGAAGCATAAAAGCAGCCACTGACAACACAGGAAGGGAAGTGACTATGTTCCAATAGAACTTTCTTTAGCAAAATGATTCTGGCCCTGGGACTTGTCTAAAGACATATGGACAAAAGGTTGCAGTGATACAAAATACTTTACAGTCTATTACCCATTATTTCCTTTCTTACTTAGAATCCTGTAAAGTAGCTTCCTACAAGTTGGGTGCAGACATTACAAAAGAAATCTTAGTAAATTGATAATATCCCAGAAGAACAAATGGAAGAAGGAGTTGGAGGGCTTTTGCTTTAAATATCTATGAAATTTGAAATTGTTCTCCATATAAAACATAATCTGAAGACTCTGGGGGACAGTGAGGGCGTTCCAGAAGCAAGGACATACCTTGGGAGCAGTGAAGATGCTCTGGAGGCAAAAGGAAAAGAAAAGGTGCAATCAAGGACAAAATCTTGTGCTAGATTCATTCCTTTGAAGATTCTTGTACTTGCCTCTGATCTTCTTCAAATGAAAACTATGTTAATAGTTTGCACTGAAAAATGGATATCAGAATGTAGACTTGGCTCTGCTTTCAGATTCTCTGTAAAGGTACATTCAGATTTCAAGCTCTAAATTCTAAATTAATCAAAAATTTCTGTGTACTAAATCCTCTTCTCTTTTTGTGTTATTACTCGGCGGTGCCTATTTATTTATTTTTAGGCAGGGGAGGGGGAGAGGGAGAAAATCCCAAGCAAGCTCCACACCCAGCAGGGTGCTAACATGGGGCTCGATCTCACAACCCTGGGATCATGACCTGAGCTGAAATCAAAAGTCAGACGCTTAACCAACTGAGCCACCCAGGTGCCCCTCAGCTTTGCCTTTAATTAAAAAGTATATTAGAATATGGTTGTCTCGGGGCGCCTGGGTGGCACAGCGGTTAAGCGTCTGCCTTCGGCTCAGGGCGTGATCCCGGTGTTCTGGGATCGAGTCCCACATCAGGCTCCTCCACTATGAGCCTGCTTCTCCCACTCCCCCTGCTTGTGTTCCCTCTCTCGCTGGCTGTCTCTATCTCTGTTGAATAAATAAATAAAACCTTTAAAAAAAAAAAAAAAGAATATGGTTGTCTCTTTAAGTTTGTTCAAACCAGACTAAAACAAGATTTAATCCCAAAGAATATTGTTTTTTCTTTAAACATACAGATCCATCCATACAATCACACACCCCCTTCTTCTAACTAGTACTCATCATAAGAAAAAAAGAGTCGTCCTCTGTTGCAGTCACAAAGTTTATATGAGCGGACAGTCATCGTCACATCTAAACAAGAGAAGAAAAATAAGCCTCTTTCCTTCTAAAATCAAGAGTTAAAGAGTCAGGGAGGTGGGGGCACCTGGGCCTTCGGCTCAGGGCGTGATCCCGGCGTTCTGGGATCGAGCCCCACATCAGGCTCCTCTGCTATGAGCCTGCTTCTTCCTCTCCCACTCCCCCTGCTTGTGTTCCCTCTCTCTCTGGCTGTCTCTAATAAATAAATAAAATCTTGAAAAAAAAAAAAAAAAGAGTCAGGGAGCTGTTATCAGTGGTGGCTGTGGAGGTCCATTTTTAGGATCAATCTAAAACTAACAACTGAAAATCCAGCAGCGAAATGAGTATGGGCAGATACAAATCCAGGAACCTGAGATAGAAAACTGATATGATGGTGCTGAAGAAGTGAACTCAAACTTCATATACAGGTGGTTCTGAAAATGAATCATTAAAAAAAAAAAAAGATCTTTTTAAGGCTTACTTCTGAATGTCTCCTTTTAAAAAAGCCTTTAAGATTATCTAATCATAACTTTGGGAATATTCTTAATTCCCCCATTTTTATTTTATTTTATCAAGTTAATGGAAAATTTTGCCCATGGACTAAAATCTCTCAAGAAAAATTCAGTCTAAAATTATAAAATGCTTTAAAAGCTTTAAAAATCTGCAAGGCAGGGTAATGAGAGGTAAAGAGCATAGGCTCTGGGTTCAGGCTGCCTGAGACCCAATTGTGTTTGGGCCATTACTTCTCTGTGCTTCAAGTTCCACATATATAAATAAGATACTATGAGAATACTATAATAGTAGCATCTACTTCTTGGGATAATGGAAGAATTGAATAGGACAGTCAACATAAATCACTTAGAACAATGCAGCACATTGCAAAAACTGATACAGTCATTACTATTATGACAAACTAATGGATTCTTCATCTATTATTATTGGTAAAGGCACTGTATGCAACTCAGGAGGCTTAAAACAACTATTTACATTGCCCACAATTGTAATTATTTATGGACAACCTCAGGAGGTGAAAGATAAGAACTTCAAATTCAGGGAGTTATCAGAAACCCCTCAAAAATGTTTAAACATTCACCTCACATTCATTAGGATGGCCACTCTCAAAAAAAGAAAAAAGAAAAAAAAGAAGGAAATAACAAGTGCCCAAAAGGACACAGAGAAATTGAAACCACTATGCACTGTCACTGGGAAGGTGAAATGATGGCACCATTATGGAAAGCCAGTCCGTATGAAGATTCCACAAAAAATTAAAAGCAGAACTACCATATGCCACTTCTCGGTATATATCCAAGAAATTGAAAACAGGACCTTAAAGAGATATTTCTACACCCTTTTCACTACAGCATCTTTCACAATAGCCAAGAGGCAGTAACAACCTATTGTCTCTTGATGGATGAATGGAGAAAGCAAGTGTGGTATAGACTCATAATGGGATATTATTAAGCTTTTAAAAAGAAGGAGAAATCCTGTCATATATTACAACATGGATAACCTGAGGACGTTTTGCTAACTGAAATAAGCCAATCACGGAGAGATGAATGCTACGTGATTCGAATATGGGAGGTAAAAGTGCTCCAACTCACCAAAAGTACAAAAGTGGTTGGGGGAGAGGGAAATCGGAAGTTATCTGGTGTAGAGTTTCAGTTTCGCAAGCTAAAAAAGTTTTAAAGATCTGTTGCACAATGATGTGCATATAGTTAACACTAATATACTGTACACTTAAAAACAGTGAATATGAAAGTTTTAATATTCTGTGTTTACGTCATGTGCATTTTTTGTTACGTGCACTTTACGTTGTATGATTCTTATCACAATAAAAAGAAAATAAATATTAAGAAATAAATAAATGTTTAAACATTTCTTTTAAATGTAAACATGTATTTACTTTTAGCGTCAACTACAATACTCTGCCTGCATCTCTTACCTAATTTTGCTTTTACATGAAACTTTTTAAAATTGTCTAAGTGAGCTCCAATGACTAGGCCTTTACATCGCTGAATCCCATTATCAACAACTTCAAAAGAAAGTGAATTAATGCCGTGTGTATACTTTATCACATCTAAGATATTATCTAAGTTTATCAAGTAATATATCAGATAAATGAACCACTGCCCTTTAACAGTAAAGAAAAAGTTCTGATCCAGGCCATGAAACCCCACCCCGCCATGCCTCACAACCTGCCTCACAGCCTCCAAAACTTGAATTTTAACAAGTTACTGATGTTTCCTTTCCTGGGGGCCCAACAAATCATACTGAGACATATACTCCTACAACAAATTACCAAAGTGACCCACATTCACATCGGTAGGAACCTGGAGGGGGCACCTGGGTGGCTCAGCCGGTTACGCATCCGCCTCCTGATCTCAGCTCAGGTCTTGATCTCAGGATCATGAGCTCGAGATCCGCACTGGACTCCATACTGGGCATGGAGCCTACTTAAAAAAAAAAAAAAAGGAACCTGAGACAACAGAACTCTCATGACTCATTTTTTGTCTTCTTTCCTACTCTTAGGGTAAACATTGTTATTTACTCTCCCTGAATTTAGCCACAACCAATTCTGAGTTTACTGGAGGAAGGGTCTTATCATGTAATTACTTTAACACAGGTATAAAAATGTGCATTTTGAAAACTAGAAAGCACAAGGTATCATTCCCACTATAGCTACTAGGGCTATTCTATTCACCTATTTATTCTATTTATCAGTTGTTTCTCTGAATAAAACAGCTTTATTTGTCAGGGCTTGGTTCTGGGTCAAAGGTAAGTAAGAATGAAAGAATGAAAGCTATCAGAATGGAAAGAGAAGCACTGATACCTTTGCTGGGCAGTTTATCTAGTAACCAAAAAACAGCCTCCAGCCCTTCATCAAACAGTCATCAGATAACACTAGGGTGACCAGGGTGGCAGGTCCTCAGAAGAAAATCCACTGGTCTGCAGGCCGAGTATGCACCACATCCCACTTCCTAAGAAGTCCATCACAAATGTAAAAATCTAGCTTGCTAAAAGACAGGAAAGCAAATGGCATTTTTATTTTTTTATTTTTTAAAGATTTTACTTATTTATTTGACAGAGAGAGAGCAGGAGAGCACAAGCAGGGTGGGGGAGGGGAGGAGGTGGCAGGGAGAGGGAGAAGCAGACTCCCCACTGAGCAAGGAGCCCGATGTGGGGCTCGATCCCAGGACCCTGAGATCATGACCTAAGCCGAAGGCAGACGCTTAACCGACTGAGCCACCAAGGCGCCCCAACAAATGGCATTTTTAAAGAATTAATTGGAACTGATCCTTGAAGTCCCTCAGACTTGAGCATGTAAACTACACAAAGTCCTTCTCAACCGTTACTTGCCAAGAAGGGGGCTGGTGTGGAGTGCTGGAAGGCGTTTTAGATTTGACCAGTGGTAGGCTGGGACAGGCTAAGAACAGAAACTTACTCACCAAGAGAATCCTTAGAAGAAATGGCAATGCACACGCTTCCTTCCCATAAGAGGTGACTGAATCAGGAACAGGTTTGGGTGGCCCAGGTGGGTCACCATGTGAGATGTTCCCCACTGGAGCCAGAAAGAGTACCCAGCCTCATGCTCACAGTCAGTACCCTTCCTTCACGCTGCAACTTCTGAGGACATTAGCTCAGCTGAACCATGGGAAATTGGATTTTCTGAGTGCAGAGGGTTTTATTCAAGAAAGGAAGTTTACAAAATTAAATAAAGGAGAGCATAGCCTCTTAAGGGTGCATAGGTACAGACAATCCAGAATAACATACTTATTTTTTCTGATTCTATAATGTAGTCCATATCAGAGTAGAATCAAAGGAGAATATATTAATATTACAGATACATCAGAACTTTAGTTAAAGTATATAGAGCTATGGTGGGTTTTGTTTTTTTAAGATTTTATTTATTTATTTGAGAGAGAGAATGAGAGAGAGAGAGAGAGAGAGAGAGCGAGCATGAGGAAGGGGAGGGTCAGAGGGAGAAGTAGACTCCCTGGGAGCCTGTGATGATCCTGGGACTCCAGGATCATGACCTGAGCTGAAGGCAGTCACTTAACCAACTGAGCCACCCAGGAGCCCCAAAGAGCTAAGTTTTAAAGATTACTAAAAAACAGGACACCCAAGTATCTCAGTTGGTTAAGAGACTGCCTTCATCTCAGGTCATGATCCCAAGGTCCTGGGATCGAGTCCTGCTTCAGGCTCCTTGCTCAGCGGGGAGCCTGCTTCTCCCTCTGCCTGCCACTCCTCCTGCTTGTGCTCTCTTTCTCTGACAAATGAATAAATAAGATCTTTTTTAAAAAATAAAGAAAAATAATAAAAATTTAAAAAATAAAGATTACTAAAAAGTTTGTCCTTCTATTAATTGTAACTATGGTACTTTTAAAAATTAGTGATACTGTTATTACAAATGTCCTTTTTTAAATGAATAAAAATAGGGGCACCTGGGTGGTTTAGTTGGTTAAGCGTCTGACTCGATTTCGGCTCAGGTCATGATCTCAGGGTTGTGAGATTGAGACCCGCATTGGGCTGAGATGCTGGGCATGGAGCCTGCTTGAGATTCTCTCTCTCCCTCTATTTCTCCTCCCTCCTCTCTAAATAAACATATATTTATATTTATATTTATATTTATAATGTAATCTAGCAGAGGAACATAAAACACATACTATCACCTCTTCCTAATCACTGTGAAATAACACAGATAGTAGGAAAGAGTGTCACTCATTTTGCAAATATAATGCTAGGAAAGTGAATTTCGTCTGCCTAATTTGACCAATAAATCTCAGTAATTTGACAGTAAACTATAGTTAGACATTTTACCATGGCATAAAAAGTTTCACTGAAAATTCATTTCCTCCCTGAATGCCACTGGCAGGTACCCCTTACATAGAACAGGTTCTTATCCAGTGTCACCCAACCGGTAAACTTCCCCTGAGTCAATAGTTAAAAGGATGTGTTGATTTTAAATGACTTTCAAAATACAGTAACATAAGGAAGTGTTTAAAAAACATGTAAATGACACCAGAGATTGTCATGTCACAAACCTGAGTTCCTAATGTCTTTTTCAGACAAAAAGATCATGAGGGTAGTTAAATACTCCATTTTTTTTTTCTTTGATCAAAGATCGACTATGCAATTAAATCTCTGAAAATAATCACCCTTATTTTTTTTTAAAGATTTTTATTTATTTATTTGACAGAGATAGAGACAGCCAGTGAGAGAGGAAACACAAGCAGGGGGAGTGGGAGAGGAAGAAGCAGGCTCATAGCGGAGGAGCCTGATGTGGGGCTCGATCCCACAACGCCAGGATCACACTCTGAGCTGAAGGTAGATGCTTAACCACTGTGCCACCCAGGCGCCCCAAATCACCCTTATTTTAATACGACCCAAGATCCAACTGTTTGTCAGCCACTCTAAATGTTACTTTACTTTAATTTACATCGATTCTGCTTTCCAATTAGCTAGCTAATACACAAGAAAGAATATGAACAGCGATCAGAGACTAGAAAAATCTGATCCCTGAAAAAGTAAAAACATTCTGAAAAGTGAGATAACGCACTTAAGAGATCATCATGATAAAGAACTTTCTTCCAGTTTAAACAAATGATATGTATGCAAAGTTGCCCAAAGAAGTCCTCCTGATGAAAATCTTGGTAGTCAAGGTTGCCTACCAAGAAGATAAATTGGGGTGTTTCGGTATGGCAGTTACCCAGCAGTCAAATCGAGCCCTAGGCATGTTTTTGTATGGCCCCAAGCTCCAAGTGGTTTCTATATTCTTAAACAGCTTAAAAAGTAAGACAAAGGGGCGCCTGGGTGGCACAGCGGTTAAGCATCTGCCTTCGGCTTAGGGCGTGATCCAGGCGTTATGGGATCGAGCCCCACATCAGGCTCTTCCTCTATGAGCCTGCTTCTTCCTCTCCCACTCCCCCTGCTTGTGTTCCCTCTCTCGCTGGCTGTCTCTATCTCTGTCGAATAAATAAAAATAAAATCTTAAAAAAAAAATAAAAATAAAAAATAAAACAAAGCCAAGCAGAGTACAGGACATAGAAGGCATGTGGCCCCCAGATCCTAAGATATTTGCTGTCTGGCTCTACAACAACTCTAGGGGTGGTAACAAGTTAGGTCCATTCCTGAAAGTCAGAACCAACCAGGGAAAAGAAATCAGTACTCCTTTATCCCAAGAAGTGGGCTCATTAAGTCAAAACTGAGAGAGATGAATCTGTAAACTATGCTGTTTCCTAAAACATCCATTCACATCAGACATATTCTCTCCCACCAAAGAGAGTATGCAATACTAAATTTTACTATTAAACACTAAAGCTAAATATTAAAATAGCAGGAGTACAGTATTATCTCTCATTTATAATTTGGCAACATTAAATGTATTTCTAAAACTCAGACAAAATTGCCACCAAATGCAAGAAAAAGTGGAAAAGTCAATTAAACTTTAACAAAGCAAGCTCTGAGTTAGAGCAAATGAACTGTAGACAATATGTCTTTTGTAAATATTAGTATCAATATTTAATTGAATCCTGCATCCAAACTGACCACCCCTGAGATTCTTCAAGTCAATTTACACATTTCTATAGTATTTTGAGTTTTAATCTCAGAACATATTAGAGTTTTAAAGCAGCCATTTATAAACTGGGGTAATTATTTCCTCTAACTACTATTTAAGTTAAGTAGATAATATTTTATTATTTTCTTTTATAAGGTTCATAGGATGTTCAGACACTCGATTTTTAAGTTTCTTTTTTCCTCCAGTGTTGCAAAAATTCTGTGCTAAGACCAAAACAGCACATAATGGCAAAGAAAACATGACACCCAGGAAAGATCCTCCAGGACTAGGCCACGTGCTTCAGGAAAGAGTCAGCAGTGTGGAAAGGAAGTCAGCACATCAGGTCCACAGGCCATGCCCACAGCGTTAGCAGATGGCTAGCAGGCAAATGCCTAATCTTTAATGCCCCATGTTTCAGGTGATATTGAGGCTCTTATCAGTGTCACCTTTAGACTCAGACATAAAGAGTCCCCACCCAAAGGCCCTGGGCTTTAGAAGGCATTTACAGTGCATGGGCTCCTTTGACAGACTAAGGGGACGAGACCAGCTGGAGCCACCCTCCTTGCACTCCATGATCCGCAATACCTGAGACCCTCAAATTCTGTGGCTAAATCACCATAAGCCCCATTCCGATGCCTGCATGGGCTTCTCCCCCGAGTCCATTCTCTGGAAGGTGCCCTGGACTGGACTGGACTGCCGGTGTGCATATTATGAGGCCCACACGTGGTCAAGGGGCAGCTGTCTGGAAGAGTCAATGGGCCGTGGACATGTGAGCAGGATGTCCACACTCTGCACAGGACATGATGGGAGGTGAGGGGAAGAGAAAAATGGGGCAGATTGTAGGCTAAGGACTGACCTTCCTTTTACCACCACTTGCTGACACAAAATTCCTACAAGTGTAAGAACTCAAACCGCAGAGCTGGCCTCCCGGGCCACTATGAAGGTATGTTTGTCCAATAAAAGAATAGTACACATGTTCCTTAGCAGTTTGTTACCTTGATTTATAAACTTCTAAATACTACACACACATATATATTGTGGCTGACTACAGTACTCCTCTCTCAGGTCCCACACGTGTCCAGAGTGAACTTGGTCCTCGTAACAGTCACTCCTACATCTCACGCTGCAAGGATGTCCTGCTACTTCATTCCTGATTCCCACATGCAAAGCTTAACTAGGAATCTGGTATTTCGTGCAAGTTCAAGGATGCAGGCTCCTGATTTACCCAGTTTTCCATGCATGGCCAAGGAAATTTTTTTTTAAAAAAGCTAATTGATCACTATAGAACTATATAAAGCTAATCGAATTTCCAGTCAGCCCACCTAAATGCCTCCTGGTATAAAACGGCACCATTGTGAAGAATGGCTGCAGGGAGAGAGCGTTAATTATCACAGCATAAGGTGGATAGCTATTTTTCCTGCTCTTGCTTCCTTCACTAGAGTCCAGGGAAAACTCTTAACGAGAAGGTGCACACACAAAACATCTCCCACTCATTTATGAATCGGGACTAACGCTGGAATTGGAAAGAAATCAGAATAATGACATCACACCCACAGTAATAAACCTAGAAAGTGGCAGTGAAGTCACCGGTGCCATTCTAACCCCGCCAGATGATAGGACTGGCAAAGTCTTCTGAAAAGTTGTTTGGTCAGCAGAAAACAAAACAAAATAAAAACACTCTGACTTTTCCCTAAGAGCTGAACCTAATTCAACAGTTTTCCAATGATAATTTGGAAACAGTCGATAACTAAAATATGCCTGACTGCCTTTCCCTGAAATTTATGAATAACTGCCTTTCACAATTGGAATACCATATTCATCTTTGAAAAGAACAATTCTCATTACTTTTTTTTTTTTTTTTTTTTTTTTTTTTTGAGAGAAAGAGCATACCGGACAGAGAGGGGCAGAGGCAGAGAAAGAGAATCTCAAGCAAACTCCCTGCTGGGTGCAGAGCCCGAGGTGGGGCTCGATCTAAGGACTGTGAGACCATAACCTGAGCCGAAACCAAGAGTTGGACGCTCAGCAGACTGAGCCACCCAGACACCCCTCATTTCTTCTTAAGATGTGCTCTGGATCTCTGTTCTTTTGGCTCTAAATTTAAGATTTTTTTTTTAAAGATTTTATTTATTTATTCGACAGAGATAGAGACAGCCAGTGAGAGGGAACACAAGCAGGGGGAGTGCGAGAAGAAGAAGCAGACTCATAGCAGAGGAGCCTGATGTGGGGCTCAATCCCATAACACCGGGATCACGCCCTGAGCCGAAGGCAGACGCTTAACCGCTGTGCCACCCAGGTGCCCCTAAGACGTATTTTGCCCAACTTTTATAATTGATATTCATTTTTTTACATAATTAATTTTTTAAGATTTTTTATTTATTTATGTGACAGAGAGACAGCCAGAGAGAGAGGGAACACAAGCAGGGGGAGTGGGAGAGGAAGAAGCAGGCTCCCAGCGGAGGAGCCCGATGTGGGACTCGATCCCGGAACGCCGGGATCACGCCCTGAGCCGAAGGCAGACGCTTAACAACTGCGCTACCCAGGCGCCCCTGCATAATTAATTTTAAAAATAAATTATTATAACAGGCAATAAAGAGTCTAAAGAGGCAATATTCCCCATGAATATGCCTTTGGATGCACAGGTCACACAGTCAGTCAACAAGAGCACCGGGAGGTGCTGGTGAGGCAAAAGCCACACATGCATCACGTCCTGATCCTAAGGGTTGCCAACAGGAGAAAGACTTGTTCTTAAGGGGAATTGCATAATCTCTTCTCCTTCCCTGAAGAGCTGCAGGGCAGGGAAGGGAGGGACTACTATCTGTCAAGGAGAGTTTGGCTGCACTGCTGCCTCGAGGCATGAGAATAGATTCTAGGTCCTTCAGCATCAGAATAAGAATCTGTGATGATACAACAGATTTGAGCCACTTTCAGTATCTTTGGAGTTCAATCGCTATCACACTTGGGCCGCAGGAAGGAGGGGCTGTTTCAGTTTTCCTTACAATTACCACCCTAATTATTACATTATACTTTCACAATTTAATCCCTTTATTTGCCTCACTGCCTTTTTGGGGCTAAGTTAGCACCACGGTGTGATGCCTGCTGATGTAGCTAGCGGGGTAGCCTTACTGTGCTGCCCAGCTGCCAGCTACAAACACAGCCAGGTGGGCCAGTCCAGAGTGCTAATCTGGACAGTGACATCTCTGTCTCCCGCTCAAAATCCTTGAAAGTTGCTCTCTCCAATATGGAGTAAAACTGAGCACTATACATCAATGCCAAGAATCACCCTGTGCTTTGCTCTGTTAAGCTTTTGGTAGCATTTCAGAATAATCAGGCATAGAATTCCAATTGCTCTATTCCAGTTATTACTCAGTAAATAACTACTGCATAGCTATTAATATCGAAACTATAGGATTAAAAAAAAAAAAAAACCCTGCCTGGCAATTGTTTCATAGTTGTTCTATCTTTGGAAACATTCTAAGGACCAAGGAGTTTAACTACTGCCCACTCCCCTCCCCATCCTGGAAATCTGGTACTCCCTCAAGACGGGAGACGTTTGTAGAGTAATTCTCCTCAATGCACAAAGGTTTGAGAACAAAGCTTTAATAAAATGTTGGTAACACGCAGCCCCAGATAGCACACTCATGCCTGCTCACAGTAGGCTCTCAGTAAATATTTGTTGAGTAAAGGGGAGTGGTTTTCATAGTGAGGATCTCTCGCTTGTTTCCACATACACAGCATTTGTTAATTTATCCCCAAATATTAGCTTAAATTCGTGTAGTTAATTCCAGAGCTGTATAAACTGAATAAACAAAATCGAATTACTAACAGTTTGAATTTTAGATACTCTGTAACAAAAGTATTCTAATACCTTTGGACAATGGCTAGTAAGAACCCAAAGATTTGAAATGTGTTTTCATTCTCAAGTTTTACAATGTTAGTAAATAGGCTGAAGATATTTCTCAAATGCCCAGGAGTGTATGGAAGTTCCACAGATCGACCGCCATTGTTTTCACTCCCTCACTCTACCTAGGATTTCACATTTCATTTCATCCTTTTTTTTTTTTAAAGCTTTTATTTATTTATTTGACAGAGAGACAGCCAGCGAGAGAGGGAACACAAGCAGGGGGAGTGGGAGAGGAAGAAGCAGGCTCCCAGCGGAGGAGCCTGATGTGGGACTCGATCCCAGAACGCCGGGATCACGGCCTGAGCCGAAGGCAGACGCTTAACGACCGAGCCACCCAGGCGCCCCGTCATTTTATCCTTAAACATTCCATGAGGTAGGTAATATGTTTTCAATTTACAGGTGAGAAAAAAGAAAAGAAAGATCCAGAGGATGAAGGATTTTTCTAAGAAAATGTTAAATAAAATATGGCAATGATGAGCCATAAAATACGAAGATAGAGCCATTAAAATATTTAGGTAATTCATATGTACTCCATACTAACTTGGCTTGTGTTCTTCAGTTAAAATTCTGAAAGGCTATGAAAAAGTTAGGCTTAAATATCCACTCTAGGGGCGCCTGGGTGGCACAGCGGTTAAGCGTCTGCCTTCGGCTCAGGGCGTGATCCTGGCGTTATGGGATCAAGCCCCACATCAGGCTCTTCCTCTATGAGCCTGCTTCTTCCTCTCCCACTCCCCCTGCTTGTGTTCCCTCTCTCACTGGCTGTCTCTCTCTGTCGAATAAATAAATAAATAAATATTTAAAAATTAAATAAATAAATAAATAAATATCCACTCTACTTTGTAAGAATTATCATGTCCTGAAAACCTGCGCCCCTTCAGTAAACTCTTTAACTGTGCCTTCATCGGCACAAATCAAGGAAACGATGTCACAGACAACACAAAAGCAAATGGGAGACGGTACAACCCATTCCACTAAGAACAGTAAGTGAAATCTTCAGGACAACTAATGGAGAAGACTTGCCCTCCCAGCTGCTCTAAAAAAAAAAAAGAAAAGAAAAAAAAAAAGTGGGAGATTACTCTATGTACACATAAAGGATTTCATAATCACCTTTTGTTAACCGATTTAGAAGGATTATAACTTAACAAACATAATCTCCTTTGCACTTTAAAAATCAGTACATAACACAAAGTTATTAGCCTGATTTCAATGATGTCCAAGATGGGACCATTAGAGGATGATGGTCAGTCATGAGTGGAAAATCAGCAGCAACATGGTATACGGCAGTGGTTCTCAAATTTGGGGGAGCATCCGAATCACCTGAGGGGTGATTGCTGGGCTCACCCCCAGACATTCCGATTGAGGTAATGTGGGATGAAGCCTGGGAATTGGCATTTTTAATAAATTCTCAGGGGATACGGATACTGCTGGTTGACTTTGAGAAACACTTCACTTACAGAACACAGCACAGTAGAGGGCAGTGATTTTAACCTTGGCTTTACCAAAGCATTAAATAGGAAGCTTTCAAAAATCCACCCCACCACCCATGGCCTGGCCACACCCAAAGCCAATTAATTCAGAATTTGGGGGTAGGAGCCCTGGCATCAATATGTTTTCAGTCTCCAGGTGTTTCCAGCAAGGTGAAATGGCAAGGATGAGAACCACTGATACGGGGGGAAAACACAGTGTATCCGAAAGTGCTGTTAAGAAGAAAACATTTTTTGTAAACCACTGAGAATAGAATCACTGATGACCTGAGGATCGTCAATGAGCAATTTTTCTTCCCTTTCCCTATATTCTTCAAAAGGGTATCACAAAGGATCTACAAAAGTGAAAACTATAATTTCCAGTAAGAATATAGATCTACAGCATTCAACATGAGCAGAATCCTGTATTTGTGGATTGCTAGCTTAAAGGAGCACATACAAATTTCAGCCACATTTTTCTACATTCATATTGTTATTTATGAATCTGAAAATCCATAAAGGTTTGGGTATATCTTATATATGTTGCAGGTATATTCGGTGATTAGGAATGACTTGGAAGACTTTTTTGCAAATTCATTAAAAAGGTGAAGAAAGTTCATCCAACCACAGAGAAAGAAGGAAGGTAGCAGACAAATTTGTTTAGAGTAGTGGTTCTTAAAGCATGGTCCTTGGACCAGCAGTATCAGCATCACCTGGGAATTTGTTAGAAATATAAATTCTTGGGCTTCTACTCCAGATGTAATGAGTCAGAATCTCTGGGGGTAGGGCCCGGTGATGTGCATTTTAACAAGATCGCAAGGTGATTTTGATGCACGCTCAAGTTTCAAAACCACGGCTCTAAAGTATTTATTATTTCTGTGCATCTGCAAAAAGAACCAAAGAGGCAAAAATACTACTGAACCAGTGTGTATTTGTTTAGTTGCTATATAGACCCACATTGCTCTGATAACAGCGGTGCCTTTTTGAACCCAAAGCTTAATATCATTTCATCGTTAGAGCTTAATGGTGAAAGCAGAATTGATAGGAGGCATATCTGAGGGAGTTTATTCTATAAATGCTCCATAAGCTATTGTAATTTATATCTATTTTGTACTCAAGACAGAATTGAGACTGTACGACTTGATGAACAAGGATAAGAACCAAGAAAAACCAACCAACCAACCAACCAACTATCACGTGAGGTTGGAAGAGGGTAGGGTATTCCCAGGTGCAACACTAACCTTGAATCGTCCTCTTGAAGAATGCCTTGCAGGCTTCACATGATGCTACCCCATAGTGGTACCCGGAAGCGATGTCGCCACACACTAAACACAGTCTCTTGGGCATCGAGTTGAGCATGTATTCACACTTGGTCTGGGGATCTTCAACAATGGTGCTGGAGCAGTCATCATACAGTTTCCTGACAGGCCCACTACCTCCTAGGATAGGAGCAGAAGGGTAGAGAGGTGGCGAGTCAAGTCCGTTCTGATGGCCATTCATGGTTGAACTGTAGCTCCCGCTGGCGTCTGAAGAGCCGCCGGGGCTGTGGTGGTTGACGCTGTCCGTCAGGGAGGCTGGGCTGGAGGGTTCCGTCTTGATGAAGGACGAACAGCTGGAATCAATGTGTCGATCTTTGTTTGACATTCTGCAGAGAAGCCTGAGGTGTAGGGAGATACAAACGGAGAGAGAGAGAAAAAAAGGAGAGAGTGTCAAACACAGAGACCAAAAGAGGTAGAAAGAAAGAGAAGGTAAAATAAATAAATAAAAATATTAGAAAAAGTCAAAGGGAAGGATGAAAGGAGGGGAAAAAATAGAAGAATTCATATATTAAAGACACTGTTCCTTGAGAGTACTGCCTAAGAGCTGGGAGTACACATCATTCATTCTCTAGTCAATATCTCTTGTTCTACAAGAAGGTAATCAGCATAAGGGCATGACAGGGTTACATCAAAGTGCCCAGACAGGCCATAAACAAAACCTCTAATGGGTCCAATTCCTTTTATTTTACCTTTCTCCTGGAGAACCACTGTCAATATCTAAATCAACACTCTAGATTCTAAATTTACCCATGCAAGAGGAGTGATTTAAAAGGCCGTATCTTTTCCAAAATTGGATTTATCCTCACTCTACTCTTCCCTTCCACGTTCCGACGCTGCAATCTTTTTATTGTGAGCAGAATCAAACTTTTATTTTCAAGACCGAACAGATGATTCTTCAGCTCTGTAATTACTGTTTGTCAACACGCTTCCATAAGCATAACTGTGTCTTTTATTGATCTGACTAAGACACATAGGGAATATATCCTCAATCACTTCACTTCTTTATTTAAATCGCTCTATTTCATAGCCATTTAGCAATAGAGAAAGACATCAAGTATAAAATTCCAGCCAATATGGAAGGATGATATCCTAGAGCCCACAAAACTTAGTGAAACGATCACCAACACTGATTAATACAGATGTGCATGTGCCTGCACGTGTGATTTGCCTTTAAGAGATGAATCAGGAAAAGCCATTTGAACCTTCAGTATACCTGTGAGTCCATAAATCTGATACTTTGTATTATATTCAGCAAACTAGGAATGTATCACATTTTGTCATGAAAAATGAGATTTGTGATGGTCCCTTTTCCCCCCTTCTTTTAGTCTTTTAACATCACACCTCCTAAAAGGAAATATGATGAGGCATCTAATCTGACAAACTATCTCTCTTATCTAGAAGAAACATACTGCCCCTCTTTCTTTGTTGGACCCATAAGTGATTAAATTTCTGAAAAGGTAATTAGATGAAAAGATATAATTGGTCCTATTTTCTTTCCTAGTAGCCATAGTGCAAAACCCCTTTTAGCAAAGTCTCTAAGAACATTCTGGGAGTCTGCTATAGAAAGAAGTGACAGTTGAGAAGGGGACTTAGCTAATTGCTTCCCAGTGGAAAGTTGATTTATAGGAATCCCACAGGGGTAATGGTCATTCACTAGAATTTGGGGGAGTAGTCACAATATAACCAAAGGGATGCAATTATCACCACCACTATAAATCTGATGATATTTTATCATTGCCCAAATTTCATTTTCTCCTCCAGCCCCCCCCCCGTTACTTTAAAGAAAAGATAAATAAATAAAAATTTCCTATTGGGGACGTTCACTTAACTGTTCCAGGAAGGCTGTCTTGAAAGCAAAGCATTAAAAGCAAAAATTTGCCTCTAAACAAGTACCATTGCACCTCGGGAATTTTATTCTGCTTTCTAAAGTAAAACAGTACCAGGATGTGAAGAAAGCAAACAGGAAGAAGAAATCCACAAGAATAGCTTCTTCTCTCTTTCGCCCACCCACTTGTGTTGTCCTTTCCTCAAGAGCTAGCGAAAGAAAAAATATCCCCCTCGCCAGCCTGAACTACAGTGTCCTCTCCCTTCTGCATCTGCTGCCTTGTACCCGTCACTGTTAATGAGCGCTGTAATTAATAGATCGCTCTCCCTGTCTCCCTGCTTGCACTCTGGGCTAAGCACTTTTCCTCGAGTCAACGTCTGAAAGAAAGCAGGTCGGCACTGACTTACAGCAGCCCTGCGAATTCCTTTTAATTTAGAGCACTTACCCCACCACTTCACTTATTACCTTATAATTACTGGACTGCTCGCACATACATTATGATCTTGGACTAGAGTTAGAAGTTATTAGGGTACTAAAACATGGTTGCTCCCCTTTCCTCTCTCTGGCACGGAATTTCTCACAGCTATGACAATTAACTCTTTCACCATCTGCCCTCAAGGCACCATTTCTTAATCCCCCCCCCCCTTTCTCCAGAGAAGAGTGGCTTGATCACAAAACATACAACGTCTTCTCCAGGCCCTCTTTCCCCTCTTCTTTTTTTCTTATATCATCTGTGGTCAATTTCATCCCAATTTCCTCTCCCTCGGGCTTTTCCTCATGGACCTCTGAGGTCCGCAGAACTCTTGCTTAAGAAACAAGGCCAGGAACTGCTTTTCCGTTTATGGAACAGTTATTTGCTAAGTCACCAAATGTTTACATGTCAAATGCATGTTGTTAAAGGCCCTGAAAAATAGGGAGTCTTCAGCCAGCTGTTGCCTCCAAAATCTCAATCCATAACTTTGCAATAATCTTCACAGAAGCAAGGACATTAGGAAGTTAAGTTGTCGGGGAAGTCTCTGGAAGGTGGCACTATCTTCTCCTACACAAGGTCTGGCCAGTGTAGCTGTAAATGAGACTGAGAGAACTGGATTTGTGCTGGAGGTTCAATGTGTTTCTTTTCAGACAATGAGCTGCTTCCTTAATTAATACCTTTTGCCCAGTGGAAATAGTAACGGTCAGAGTTGCCATTTATCAGACACTTCTGATGTGGCAGGCACTGACCTGAACACCCTACTCATATTACCTCATTTAAGCCTCAAGACAACCTTGTGAGGGAGGCATTCCTTTTCAGGAAACAGAGCCTCAGACGTTACGGTGTCCTGAAAGTCATACAGTGAGGAAGTGGGAATGCCGGGATTTGAACTCAGGTCCGATGTCAAAGTGCAAAACAGAAATGTGGTGAAGCAAACAGAGAGTTTTTAAGGATGCTCACAGATTTTTTTTTTTTTTTAAGCCAAGCAAGCAGGGATAGACGTAGCACCACACACAGAGACCTATGACCTCCGCAGCTCCCGTATGAGTGGAGAGGGACCACGGTGGCCACCCCATTGGCCACAGGTCGGCCTCAGCTGAGTCACCCTCTCCAGTGCTGGGAGTGACACCTAAACAGAAATCTCTGAAAGAACACAGTTGTCTCCTAATTACTACTTAGCTCATTACACTGAACACTTCCTAGACACCATTACATTATACCCTAAAACTATAGTGGGTCTTAATTCTCTTCCTCTCGGTCTCTGAAATTCTACAGCTCTATTATTCAAGCCTGAAATATTCACAACTATCTATAAATTCAATTGTCAGCTGGTGGGTTTTATTCTAGACTTCACTTCAATCTAAAATTAGAGGCACTAAAATTCACATTAACTCTAAGAGGAATGTAGTGAATAAGACTTTATTTCAAAAGAACACCTTTTTGTCAGAAAGAGCCATTTTCAAGATGATGGCTTTATCTGTAGCCAAAGAGAATAAGCCCAATTCTACATTGTGCTGTTAATGCAGAAATTTTAGGTCACATTGGATTAATAAAAATCTAAATTTAGTTAAGAAATGCGAATAGAAATAACATGTGTAGAAAAGTGTGGGAAATGTTTATTTTAAAGCGTCAGTACACTCGCTTGTATTTTATTATCTGAAGAGAAGTGATGAGAAGCACAAGGGAGCAAGACTACAGACTTTTCCAAAACTTCTGAGGGAACACCCGGAGAAAAAACTGGAGGTAGAAATAGCTATGTTGAGACTCACAGCTTGTTTCTGTATAAGAAATTAAATTTGAGGGATTTTACAGGCTTCCTGAGGCCACGGTGAGCCCAGTTCTCTATAAAGAGGCATTTTTAACATGGTTTGAGATACAGTCTCAGTAATTCTAATGATCGTGCTTCCTAGCCTGGCCCAAGAGTCAGCAAGGGTAAAATTTACCTTTGGTGATAGAGACTAACGACCAGGCAAATACAACTTCTTAGTTGCTGGACTATTTCAAAATGTAATTTTTGAAAGTTAATTAACTGTGTTAGATGCATGCACATATAGAGAGAAAGAGAGAAAGAATAAGAATCAATTAAAGTGGTTGCTGTAGGGGGAAACAAGAAGATAATCTGTAAGTTAATATTCAATTTATATTATCATTATCAAGCTTAATTGTTTTCAGGGATTCTTCCTAGATACAGGTAAATGTGCGACCTTGAATGAATCGCCGTGAGTTAGAATTTCCACACGCATGCGTCCATGTCCAACCGAGGTGGTCTCATTCCACAGCAGCTCAGCCAATACTTTTGTTAATGCCCCACAGTCATATATATTATATGCCTTTCATCAACAGACAAATTCGTCAGCGACTATATTATTTGCTACTTTATTTCCCTACTTAAAAAAATGGTGCATGAAATTCTCTTAGGGAACATACTATGCACAGGTCTTCTTTGGGTCTCCTAATTGTCATACTAAGACAAGATTTTTTGAAACTTTTAATATACCCATGCCAAGGACAGACACCTTAATAAGCTAAATAAATGCCAACTAAAGAAGTCACTATTTTATTTTCTTCCTTGTCATCCTTAAGAGCCCCCAAAGGTACCCATCTTAATTATAAATTCCAAACACTTTACATCAATTTTTATCCAAAAATTTCCGGTAAGCACACTGAAGCCAGCGAACCTGCAAGTTTACAAATATGAGACAGAAATAAGAAGACAGAGTCCTTAGCTTTCTTACCGAATCCTAGAATTTCAGGGTTGGAAAAGAAGGTTTGCAGGTCCTGCTACCTTATCATCACTATCTATTCAAATTAGGAATGAATCTGTGAGGACTGGTCGCTTTCAACCTTCTGAAATCACCAGATTAAATATTTAAGTATTTTTATTTAAATAAAAAAAATAAAAAATATTTTTAAAAAATATTAGCCTTCAGTTTCGTTTTGTTTTCATGTGCTCAGAAGGAAACTTCCAAGACTTATGCCAAGCTCCCCGGGTCCCAGGCTTCAGAGCCCATGACCCCAGCAGCTCCCTTTGCAGCCTGAGTTACAACTTCAAGCATCTACGTTACAATGAGCGCTTTTTTTTTTCCTGCTTCAACTAATTGCACTCTCGTAAAGTGGCAAAATGTGAATCACTTAGTAACAAAATGGGCACCAGCTGCTATTGTCAGAGAATGGTGATGCTGAAGAGAAGGGAAAGCAACCGAATGAAGTGTCATGTCAGAAATCAACGGTGCAACGTGTGATTTGAGAAAACATGACTACTTTACAGAGACAGGGTGTCATTATGGCATCACAGTAATACGATGCTTTGACAACTACTGGGTCTAACATATCATCATTGCATTAAGGTACACTGGCTTAGTTGGGGAAGGAAAAGAAAGGATTTTTTCTTTTAATAAGAAATATCTTAAGGTCTGCCTGGCTAACCTAAGGGAAAGAGATCATTAATTGTAAAGGGAGAACTGTAAATCCCGACCCACAGTGCTCAGAAAGACTAAAACACACGCGCACACATAGGCACACACACTTCTGGATCATTTTAGGCCTTCTTTAATAAACCTTGAGGCCCATCTAATGGAACAGATTTCTGCATAACAGGATCGCAATCATTTAGTAATGTCGTTTCTTGATTCTTCCAACAAATCACCTGCGCATTCAGTCTGAAAGAACTTACTCCATCAAGAACGAGAGTAAGCAAACAGCTCCCTGCAAAGCTGGTGCTTGAGATGCTGGCAAGAGATGAGGCTTGGCAGTGTGGGGACAGGAAGCCAGTTCCTTAAAACATTATCGGGGCCTCCGTCGAAGCTGAAGGCTCCCCTAAAAGGCTATGTACTACACCAAAAAAGGAAATTTAGGGCAATAAGCAAGAGACTTTTAACTCGTTTCTGGACACTCATTCAAAAGCACGGACCTCCTGAAAATAACTGCATAGCTAAAGACAAAATCAAGACCTGGAAGGATCTCGCTGAAATCCCATCTGCTTTTAGGGTTTTAGAGTTCATTGATCCTTTCTTTTGCAATTTTGATCTGACATCATGTTGGGTTGACCATCCTGGTTTAAGCACTGAAATCCTATGTTCTGGAAACCCCTCAGTTCCAGGTATATAAGGGATGGCTGGCCATCCACTGTGAAGATAGACTCTAGAACCCCATACCTCCACGCCTGTTATATCTAAAACAAAGGAGGGGAAAAGGAGAATATTCATTTTCAGCAATGAAGGCCCAGAAAGCTGGCTGGAGAAATGCACTAATAAGAGCGTGCAGCCTAACAAGACTGGGGGTGTTGTAAGCACGTGTGTTAGAAAATACCTATAAATATACCAGCATCCCATTCCACCGTGCCATGCAAGCTGGAGGCCACTGCTGATCACCTTGTTAAGTTATCCAGACTATTTTAGATGTAGGAAATTGCAGTAGCTTCAATTTGTATTGCCAGGTGATTTCTGGTGCTTCCTGGTTGATAAACTTTATTAATGGGAAAAGAAATGGTCCTGTGATATCACAATGTGTTGCACATTATGATTGTTGACAGTTTCTGTATTTAAGGATTCGATCTGATGCAGAGGCGCTTAGTAGTGTAATTTATCCTTAGCTTGTTTTCTTGGACCTATTTCAATCTAAGAGTGAACATCCCTTGTTTATAGCTCTGAATACAGTAAGTGAGCTACTGGCAAATCAATAAAACTGTTAAATGCATAATAATGCTGGGTAATTGCATACATGATGTTTTGCATAATTAACTGTCTGAGCTTTTCTTTAATATAATGGCCACTCATGTAATATAGAGTAGCTATAAGTCTATAAAATATACACAGTTTATATGAACCATGATTCCGCTTAAAACTCTGGCTAATCATCTACATCGGGTTTGAAGGGAGAGCTCTCCTCCACTGCCAAGTCCAAATCAATTCTTATGACATTACTTTATAACTAACATATTTAACTGATGATGGCTATTAGCTATTATACAGATTACATTCAAGAAGTGTAACAGTAGGGGAAAAATACCATTTAGTTTAAACAAACTTCTGCCACGTAATCAATATTATTGAGGCAAATTAAGTGTTTTAACAAGTGTGTATATTTGCCCTAATGCAGCTTAATTAACTATATCCTCACAAGTGCCCAACTCCACGACACCAGTGGGTGTTAAAAGAGAATCTCAAGAAATGCCTAGTCAGAAATTCAAATGCACAACAGTAGCACAAACAAGCACAACTCTGAGCCCTAAGAATATTTCCTACCTTACACAAGTTACACTCCCAGGACCAAGAGCCTGAAGGACCAGAGGGCTTTAGAAGAGTGTCCCCTACTGTAAACCCAGTTGGGCAGAGACTGCCCATGTGGTGACCAGGTCACTCTTCCCAGGGTAGAGTGGAACAGCCTTGGGCAGGAGGTGGGGACCACCGTAGAAAGGAAGGTTAGTAGTATGGGGTAAAAAATTACATGAGATAAATCATCAAAACGAAGCTGACGGTATATGCTGAATGTAACATTTATTCGGTCTTGGAGATTTACTACGCTCATGAGCAGACCTCCTCCGTAGTAAGCTTTCTAGAGAAAAGAAATAGTCTCCTACTTCTACAAATCTCTGGTCTTTCAAACAGAAATATGGATCAATAAAGTTTGCTTGTGTTCAGACAATTCCGTTTTCAAGCAGTCAAGAAGCACACTGAAGAGATAAAGCAGACACAAGAGGAGAGGACTGACAGCTAAATGAAGACCTTCTCACAGCATCTCACTAGAGGAGAAATAAACAGACACTCTACTCATAGAAAGTCTATGCACTGATCTTTACAAATTACAATCGAATATAGATGCTTTACACATACACTCCAGTGATGGAGTTCACAAATCAAATCCAGGTCAATGAAAGCTCAGGCTGACTGAATTCCCCTTTCCTCTTCTCTTTGCTACACTGAAACAGGAAATAGGAATGCTAGAATCAGGAGTTGATGCAAGAATATTGAGATTATGGTATTGATGGCACCCTTTACTCATTAAGAAAATGTTTTGCAAAAGCAATTACAATGACCAACAAACCCACTGCCTCCATGGTGACAGGCCAGTTCACTTGGAGTGGAACTCGAAAACATACCTGAAACCGGGTGAATTGCAGTAGCGAGAAAATTTAAATACTAAGAAGGAATCACTGTTGAAATAAAGGTTGTACACATATGGACATCTCTACACTAGACAGAGATTCACAGTGCAACCAGAGATAATAAACCACATCATTTCCTCTTGGACAAGTGGCTAAACCATATTTATACTTTTAACTGAATAGCTTCGTCTGCGGTGGCTAACATCGGGATGCAAATACAGCTGGTCTCGGGTGATCTATGAGGTCACAGGCTGTGATTATATTCAGTGGGTATCAGGTGTTCAGCTGGAGCAGGAGAGTGGGGGGAGGCATGGAAAAGGGGAAATCGCTAATTATTAATCCTAACTCTTCCCCTGTCCTCCTTTTTTGAACATTTCCATCGAGCTAGCTGCTTGAAGAGAAGGTGAAGCTAAAACACATGGACCACCACTTGCAGGTAAGGGAAAATAACATACGTACACACATATACCTAATTCAAGCCACAGAAATGACAGTTTTTGTTCTGTGGCAGAGTGGGTTTTTTACAAAGGGATTATTCAGCAGTGGGACAGCATCCAGTGAAGCCAACGGAAGCCACCGACAAGCCTGGAGTTCAGACAGGAAGGACTTGCTTGTCATTTGTTATTCAAAGGTCCAAAACCAAACATGCAGAGAAACATCCCTAAATCGTTGCAATTCTGAAAAACGAATTAAAAAAAAAAAAAAAAAGTACTACACCAGAGTTCCCACAGTTGGCTTGTCTTCTTTCCCCCTTCTCAGGAAACCCCGTCCCTTATGGCACTTGACGACATAGGCAAGTGGCTTCCAGCTCTGCAGGCGTCTCCGTGTGGCCCGGGACAAGTCACTGTACCACTCTGACCTTCAGGGTCTTCCCGCGCTCAGTGACAGCATTTGCCCACATGCTTTCTAGGGCAACTTCTGCCACTAAAAAAAAATATCCTCTTTCACTCACATAAAAGCCACACTGGTCTGTAACTTCGAGGAGACAGGAGAGGAAGGGCTACTGCACTAAGCACACTCCCCACACTCACATTCCTTGGGTGACTGCAGCGCACAGAGACTACTGAGGGCCACGGCGCAAGTGCGCGTGCGCGTGCCTGCTGCCGGCGAAGACAGAATTCCCGAAACAACTCGCTACTAACAGTGAAACTGCAGCAACATTCAACTGTGGAATCATTCCCAGTGGGCTATGAAAGGGCAAATAGAGCAGTGATGATTTGGGGGGAGCTGGGGAGCAGGACTCTTGGTTTTTCCTAGAAATGGTTCTCTTTTTGCTCATTACATTTTTGGTGGGAGGCGTTGGCGGAAAGGGGCAATTCCCTGCAATCAGGGTTTAAGTGAATGTTTGTCCCAGTGTGTGACACCACGCTGTCAGCGAGCAGCAGGGCGCCGCTGAGTTGTTACTACATTTGATTTGACTGCCAGTAGGAAGCTTCATTTCTACCAACTGTTAGTTGCTCGCTCAAAGAATCTTCTCTTCATTTCTGGAGTGATTTTTTTCCCCCTCTCTTCTATTTCCTTTTCCTTGATATGTGGTAAGCCCAAATGCCATGTGGATTTGTAAGAGAAAACCTGAGTTCTTGTCTCCTGAGCTTGTCAGATCTGAGGACCTGGACGTAAAGGGTCCAAGCAATTTGTTCAATATTTCCAGTCTCTCATTTAGAGTCTGCATTTTAATTCTGATTTCCCAGCTCATCACAAGGTCAACACAGACACAATACTGGCTCTGCCACACTGTGGTCACATCTTTTCACTTGGTGGGGTTTATTTTAGCCGACGGAGCGGATACTTCTATGGCCCTCATTAACAAAATAAAACAAAAAAATGTTGTCACTCACCTTCTCACACTATTCTGTTGAAATAATTGCTATTTTTGGTGACCGCTTCTCACACTTTTCATAATTTTTCTGAGTTGGTAACTTTGCTACAGCACATGAAAGCCTCTCTCCTTAAAAATAATGATTTGGGTAATTATGATTCTCAAATCGTGCCCCTGACAACAACTTCTGACAATGAAAAGCATCTTTAGAAACAACAAAAGCGTGTGCAGGAGTAAAAAGAGTAGGGGAAAAAAAAAAAAGCAGAAGAAAAATCCCTCAGAGATAGGACGAAAATTCAGGCTGAATGGAAAAGTAATTAACACTAAAGAGCTAAAACTGTAATTACGAAAATTTTCATTAAGGAGAGGCAGGTGAATCTGCTTTTCTAAATATGACAAGGTGCCGTGTAAAAATAAAATAGAAGCAGGTTTCGGTGAGTGGAGCAG
Source organism: Ursus americanus (assembly GCF_024610735.1). NCBI lineage: Eukaryota > Metazoa > Chordata > Mammalia > Carnivora > Ursidae > Ursus > Ursus americanus. Next base: position 54,920,580 of record NC_142128.1, on the reverse strand, counting down.
GAAAGCCATGTCTTTAACCAGATCAAATTCTCGAAATTGGCTGTCAAGACAGGATTGTTGTGATTTATACCCGTCTATCAAGTGCACGAACGGGACAGGCAGAGAGAACAGAGGCAAGCTGCTGTCGTTTCCATTCGCAAAGAACCTTTAATTTCCACAGCACCATCTGTTACCAAATCTAATTCACATTCCCCCTTAATCTGGTTTAGTTCCATAATACTAATTCTTCCCCAGCCCCTACGAACACAAACCACCAAAAAAAAAAAAAAGGCTTTGGTTCTTGGTGAGTGAGAAATTGAATATTATAGAGTTAAGGTGTTAAGGCTCCGGTGACTTAAGTGAAGCATGCTCTTCTCCATTAAAATGTATTCCTGGTAAAGAGATTTGTTTTCAGCCAATGCAGAGATATGAAATTGTTCATATTTGGGGTAAAAGAAAAATGCTGATATAAAAGTAGGCCGGGGACATGAAAGCAGAGGTTGTCATAAAATACAATTGTTGTCAAGTTTAGTCACTTTCAGAACTGGCTATAAAATCACTTTGTCATGGTTTTCACATAGAGAAAGCCTGAAATTGTACTTTTGTTAAGGAAACTCGGGAGAATGAAGTATATATATTCAGAAAGAGTAGAGCAGGGTAAAGGAAACACCTAGGAGAAACGGAAATGGAAAAAATCGTATATAATTTAAAATAAAGAGATGTGTATCGGTAAACACGCGTTCACCTCCCTCGATCTAAGATTCTATTAGCACATACTTTTGATGCAACATCATTTCCACTCTCAGCCAATATAATAACTGGCATTCACAATAATGAGGTTGTGGAGCTATAAAATTATAAAGTGCTTTCTGCATCAGAGAAAGATTAAACTATGCTCAGTAAAGATTTAGTGTTAAATGTATTTTATTGCTTTCTAAGTCTGTGAAAATTTGTTATCTCTAAAGGCAATAGTACATAAAGATCCTCAGGCAAACGTTACAAAATGAGAAAAGATATTGTTTGAATACGGGGGTGAGAAATTTTGATTACACGTTTAATCAACTGGCTCACTACCTAATTCTTCTATGAACGTTAGAAGAATTATCCTTTTGTTCTCTACGCCGGTAGTTTAGAACATGAGGTGGTTTCCATGATATCAATCCCTCAGTTTCGGTCAATCATTGGAGAGGCTATGATCAAAATATTGATTTTCATGGAAGCCTTGATTATCACCCATAAATACATTTTTTTGTAGAGAAAACTTTAATATGTAAAGTCCGCCACTAAACTAGCACTATCTTAATACCCAATTAAAAAAAAAAAAAAATCCTAGGTCTGTCATTTAGAGATACGTACTTCCAGGAAAGAATCTCTCATTTTACTGATGGAATATTCTGATTACCCAGGTATATGGGTATTTTCAACTATTAGCTACAAGAAAAGCCTGATTCTTAAGAGATTTGGGAGATTCTAAAAGATCAACTCTTTGCAACACTGTAATAAACGAAAAAATTTGAGACTAGAATAAATATGCTTATACACACATGAACAACTATCTACGTCACCTATACAAACATCAATGGGTGTCATAAATACAAGTCATTAAAGATTATAGAGATCATAAAATATAAGACAACATTGTTAACGTTCTCAATATTCATTAAGGAACATGCTAAATCTAATATCCTTAAGTTTTGTATAGCAATTTGGATTGTATAATTTTAGGGTTTCTATTACAGCTGTAAATTAAAGAAAAATTTTTATTTTCTTCTCACTCATAAGAATGGCTAAAATTCCTAGGTGATACCACCAAATACTTGGGAGCGTGTGGAGCAACTGGAACTCACATACGTTGCTGGTAGGATATAAAATGGCACAACCTTTTTGGAAAAAAAGTCTGAAACTTCCTTATAAAGGTAAACAGACACTTAGCATATCACAACAATTCACTCCTAGATATTTAGGAAGAATGAAAACGTATGTCCACATAAAGACCTGTACACCGGTGTGTAATCACAGCCTTATTCATTATGGCCCTAAGCTGAAAACAAATCAAATGTCCGTCACTGATGAATAGATAAACAAACTGTAATACATAGATGCAACCGAATCCTAGTCAACAATAAAAGAGAAATGAACTGTGAGAAATGCAACAGCTAAATATCAAAGACATCCTGAGGTGCAAACCCAAGGTAGATACAAAAAGAGTACATCCTTTCAGATTCTGTTCACGTGAAGTTCTAGAACAGGTAGAACTAACCTGTAGGGATGGAAACCACTAGGGCTTATCTGGAGCAAAGTGTGGGGAAGGCCTAGAAAGGGGCATAAGGAAACCAGTGGTTGTATGCGTTAAATGGATCACACTTGTCAAAACTCTTTCAACTGTGCGTGGAAAATATCTGTTTTGTTGTATTTATGTTTTATGTTAAAAAGTTGATCTAAAAACATTTTTTAGGGGCACCTGGGTGGCTCAGTCAGTTAAGCGTCTGCCTTCGGCTCAGGTCATGATCTCAGGGTCCTGGGGTCAAGCCCCACATCAGGCTCCCTGCTCAGCGGGAAGCCTGCTTTTCCCTCTCCCACTCCCCCTGCCTGGGTTCCCTCTCTCCCTGTCTCTCTCTCTCTGTCAAATAAATAAATAAAATCTTTAAAAAATAATAAAAATAAAAATATTTTTTAAACAATAGGTTAAACTCTGTTACTTTGTATTACCAGAGTTTTCCACTGATTCCCATGTTCTACACCTGGTCTCCAATAACCACATCTAGAAAATCTTTCATCAACACCTATTTTACTTCTCATTTATACACAAGGACAAAGTGGATCAGGGAAGGGAGACAGATGACGTATTCAAGCACACCAAGAATTAGAATAGAACCCAGTAAAATTCCAGGTTTCCATCTCTTAGGCTAGATCTTTCTCTAACTTACTAATAAAGCAAAGGATAAAATCAAAATTAGACCCAAAGTGAATAATATTCTTTTTTTTTTTAAGATTTTATTTATTTATTCGACAGAGATAGAGACAGCCAGCGAGAGAGGGAACACAAGCAGGGGGAGTGGGAGAGGAAGAAGCAGGCTCATAGCGGAGGAGCCCGATGTGGGGCTTGATCCCAGAACGCCAGGATCACGCCCTGAGCCGAAGGCAGACGCTTAAATTCTGTGCCACCCTGGCGCCCCAAAGTGAATAATATTCTTGATCAGAATGATAGACACCTTTCTATATTCTATTTTTAAAAGCATATAAAATATTTGGGGGGCACCTGGCTGGCTCAGGATGCAGCTCTTCATCTTGAGGTCATGAGTTCAAGCCCCATGCTGGGCTTAGAGCTTACTTTAAAAAAACAGAAAATAAAATAAATAAAAGCTTATAAAATACTTGTTACTGTAAACAAAAATAATTCCATGCATTCATGAGGTCATGCACCTGACTTCATTCCCCATTGTCTTCCCCCCAAACGTGGCCCATTTTAAAATGGCCTTAGCAAGTACGTGGTATGGGAGTGGCAATGTGGTTATATGTCTTTGTTATGTAATTCAAGGTGGGCTCTGAACAAAAAGTTTTTCTGGCTTGGTTTTGTGTTTGTGTCAAGGAAGTAAGTATTATAGGAGATAGAATAAAGGCAAAAAATGAGACTTTAAGAAGTGGAAATAAAAGGAGATTCATCTGATTTTTTTTTTAAGATTTTATTTATTCATTCGACAGAGACAGAGACAGCCAGCGAGAGAGGGAACACAAGCAGGGGGAGTGGGAGAGGAAGAAGCAGGCTCATAGCGGAGGAGCCTGATGTGGGGCTCGATCCCATAACGCCGAGATCACGCCCCAAGCCAAAGGCAGACGCTCAACCGCTGTGCCACCCAGGCGCCCTCATCTGATTTTTTAAAATATGGTTTGGATATAAGTATAAACAAAGTAAAAAGTGTTAGGGGAGAAGGTGCAATCTATAAAACGTGAGTGGTAAAATTATGCATTTCAAGAGGAATGTAAAATTTCTAAGAAGCTTCCAAGAGAGAAAACTTATAGAGTAACTTAAACAAATTAAAGAATTATTTCATCACCAATTTACCAGAAGACTATCTGTATGACTCTTCCTTAGAAGAGAAGGAAATAAATCACAAAGCACATTTCTTCCCTTTTTAACTTTCCTACACAAGGTTTAGTACTAGCGGGGAGAAACAACATGATTATACAGCTAATGCCTATTTTCCCAAAAGGAGGATTGTACAGAATAATAAATTTGTGTGTATTCCTGAAGACGAATCTGGACAAGCTTATGATCTATTCCTTCCAATGGCTCCACACTCTCTATGGGCTGGCAACCAAGCCCTTCAGTCAGGGAGTCCAGATCTCACCTTCCCCGACCAGCCTTCCTCTTCAGCCCCCAGTCTCACCTCTCCCCACCCTGAACCTCCTATAAATGCTGGGCTTCACAATATGTAATTCCCCACACTGACCAGCTTCCCCTTCTTTCTGGAATGCCTCCCCCGGCCCCTGGTCCATGGCCCCATCAGCTGGCTAGCATCCTACTCACTAGTAAAAACTCACCCGAGTTATTAAGTCTCCACAAGTCTTTTGTGACACTCCTTCCCCCTGATATTCCCATAATACCACGAGCCTGTTTCTACAAATGCACTTCGTACATTGTTTTTAATATACTGCTGACACTTGATATACAGATTTTTTACGGTACAGTACTGTAAATGGATTCTCTCTAGCTTATGATTTTCTTAACATTTTCTTTCTCTAGCTGACTTTACTGTAAGAATACAGTTATAATACAACATACAAAATACATATCCATTGAGGGTTTACGTTGTCAGTAAGGCTTCCGGTCAACAGCAGGCTAGTAGCAGTTGAGTTTTGGGGGAGTCAAAAGTTATATGTAGATTTTCAACTACATGGGGTGCTGGTGCCCCTAACTCCTGTGTTGTTCAAGGGTCAACTGTATGGTCTTAGATCTGTCCCTCTACTTGTACAGGACTATGCATTAATTGTTCTCTATTTCTAAAATTTCACTCTGTGTCTGAATGAGTGAATAAATTATGAATTCATATACACACTAAAAGTGATGGGCTTTGAACGTTGGAGCACAAATTCCTAAACTAAAGTGTTGTTCATATCATCTCAAGAATCTACGAGATAAAGCATAGAAAAGCTATTTTTATATCTCCTTAGGTCATAGTAAATCCGCCAAGAGATTTGATTTAAAACATAACAAACAAAAAACAAAACAAAAAAATCCCTGCAGGGCAGGGTAGTAAATGACTCTACGATTTTTAATTAGAAGACCTGGCCTTGAGTTCACCAACCCTGTCACGTGGGCTCTGACATGTTATCTACAAACCTCAGCTGCTGAGTCAGTTAGTGGCAAGTGCATCTCATAGTGAGTGTGGGAAGATCAAATGAAAATTATGTGCAAAGGCGGCACTGAATTTACAAAGATTATCAGTAAGCAAAAGGAAAGAGATCATTCTAGGATGAAGAAGGATAGCCCAGAAGTGGGAGAGCACAGGGTAGGCTCAGAGAAGGAAGGATACCGTGGTTGTGAAAATACTATAGGGGATCTGGAATCAGCTGTGCATTCAGAAAGCAGGTTGGGACCAGAGTGTGGAAGGTTCAAAATACTACACTATGCAGAGTCGATGTCATTTTGTAGGTGCTGGGAAGCTGCTTAAGGATTCTAAGGAGAGGGGCGCCTGGGTGGCTCAGTCGGTTAAGCAGCTGCCTTCAGCTTAGGTCATGATCCCAGGGTCTTAAGATCGAGCCCCACTTCAGGCTCCGTGCTCAGCAGGGGAGCCTCCTTCTCCCTCTCTCTCTGCCTGCTGCTTCCCCAGCCTGTGCTCTCTCTCACTCTCTGTCACATAAATAAATAGACAATCTTTAAGAATTGTAAGGAGAGAGGCACCCACGTGGCTCACTGGGTTAAGCAAAACTGCCTTCAGCTCAGGTCATGATCCTAGGGTTCTGGGGATAGAGCCCTGCCTCGGGCTCCCTTCTAAAATAAATAAATTAAATCTTACAAAAATAATAACAATAATAATAATTCTAAGGAGAGGGGAGCCCGGATGGCACACTTGGTTAAGCATTGGACCCCTGATTTTGGCTCAGGTCTTGATCTCAGTATCATGAAATTGAGCCTTCTGTCGGGCTCCGCACTCAGCAAGGAGCCTGCTTGAGAGTCTCTCTCTCCCTCTCCCTCTCCCTCTGCTCCCCCCAAATAAATAAATAAATCTTAAAAAAAAAAAAGAGAATTCTAAGGAGAAAAGAGACAATCTGTGTTTTTATTAAACACAGGTTTGGCTGCAGCCCTGCCCATGTATTCATTCATCCCTGTTACATTTTAGGCATGTAACTTGATAAAACAAACAGACCAGATCTCTGAACTCACAGGGTGTAAAGCCCAATTAGGAAGCTTTTATATCCATCCAGATAAATGATGAGGAAAACCTGAATGAAGATGGTGGCTTCAGAGAATGAAAAAAAAAGGGGGGGGAGATAAGTATTATAAGCATCACCAAAAGAGGTTTTTCCACCCCTAGTGATCCATAAATAATATGTAAGAATAATCAAGCTAAAATTGCTTTGACAAACTAGAATTTTTTAATAAAGTGTAATATAAAAACAAACAACACCATGTGATGAAACAGTTCTTCATCTTGACTGCGGCGGTGGTCACAGGAATCTATGTATATGTAAAATTACATGGAACTAAGCACACATGAATGCCTATGAAACTGCTGAAATCTGAATAAGGTATGTGGATTGTATCGCGATCCATCTTCTGGTTGTGATACTGTACTAGAATTATGCAAGATGTCACCCCTGAAAGGATTTGGGTGAATGATGTGGAGACTTCATTCAACTGCATGCATCTATAATAATCTCAAAATAATTTGGGGGGAGCGCACCTGGGTGGCTCAGTCGGTTAAGCATCTGCCTTCGGCTCACGTCCTAATCCCAGGGTCCCGGGATTGAGCCCCATGTTAGACTCCCTGCTCAGCAGGGAGTTTGCTATCTCCCTCTCCCCTCTGTCCCTCTGCTCATGCTCCCCCCCCTTCTCTCTCAAATGAATAGGTAAAACCTTTAAAAATAATAATAGTAACTTCTTTTTTTTTAAGTAGGCTCAACACCCAGTATGGAGCCCAATGTGAGGTCTCATGACCCTGAGATCAAGACCTGAGCTGAGATCAAGAATAAGACATGGTTAACCAACTGAGCCATCCAGGCGCCCCCCAAAATAATGTGTTTTAAGTTAACATTTTCCTTGGAGACACGGACTATAGCACCTATTTATTTGACTTTGTATCTTCAGCACTTTGCAGTATGCTGAACTCACATTAGCTACCTAGCAAATTTGTCACTTAATAGATTTGTATTGAATGCATAAGTAAATAAACTGCAAGGTATTATGTCAACTGAAGGCATCATTATTTTTTATTAATGTTATGATAAACCTGACCACCTTGGTTTCTATGTCTGGCTCATATGTGTTTATGACATTACTTTAAATAACAAAACTCTGACTGTAGATTTCAGTTAGTCAAGGTCATAAAGATGATGGTGTAGATGGCCCTCTAATATGCTACTTCTCAGAGAGTGCAGCGAATTCTCAAGGTAATGCTGAAAATATTGACATGATTCTATGCCCCAAGAACATATATGGAAACAATTCTTTTCATTTTTGGTTTAATACTGGGGAGAAAAGTTAGTCACACACTGGTTCTCAAGACAACCTTGTGGGACAAATTTTATGTCTACTTTACAGACGAGGAAACAGGACAGAGATAGAGCCAGAACTTGACTTGAATTTTCTATGTCTAAACTCTACACTGAATTACAAAATGCTGCATCACAAAGATTTCATAACAATACTTATAACAGCCAACTAAATATGTAAATTGTAGTCATGCCTGTAATTATCAATACTTTAATCTAAAGATTTTTTCTTTTTTTTTTTAAGATTTTATTTATTTATTTGAGAGAGAGCGAGCATAAGCAGGGGGATGGGCAGAGGGAAAAACAGACTCCACACTGAGCAGAGAGCCCAAGGTAGGGCTCCATCCCGGGACCAAGAGATCATAACCCGAGCCGAAGGCAGACGCTTAACCACCCAAGCGCCCCAAGATTTTATTTTTCAATGCTTTAATTTTCTTAAACAACTGTATACTCAAATAAGTACTATGATCTATCTGTGAAGACTATTTGAAACCACAAAAACAAAAACGTGACCAAAATGAAACAAACAAAAGTAGCTTAGTTCTTAAATGACCAAGAACAAAAAATAAGAGTTAAACAGTTAAAATGACTGAGCAACTGAGAAAATACTATATTATTTATATCAGAGAAAGGAGAAGGCTACAAATACTATATTATTTATATCAAAAAAGGAGAAGGCTAAAGTACGATTATTATTTAATTGCTACAAGGATAGGATTACAGTCTTCCAATAAGGAGAAACTGACTTATTTCACAGCATGGAAAACCATGGCTAGATATTAGGTAGAACTTCCTGGCCAATTAGTTGTTGTAGTTAATTAACTGTATCAATTTGTAAAATTAATATGTATTAATCAGCTCACTATGCCTCAGTCATCTCAATTAAAATGGGGCATTAATTAATGCCTATACTAGCTATTACATGGAACGTTGAGACTCAAAAGAGAAAACAGATATGAAACTCTCCAAAAAAACTTTCAAAGCATTAGGTAAATCTAAACTGTTACTATACATTTGTAGGACAAATACCATTTTTTAATCTTTGGAATAATTAAAGCTGAAAGTAAATGTGCACCTAGTCTTGAAATAAAAATCCATACTCCTCTGGGGTTCTCACAAAAAATTAGTCAACTTTGAGATTTGTTGTGATTTACGTTTTTTCACACATTGATAATGCATTCTGACTTTTACTGATTTTTCCAACATTAGCTTTACAATATCACACAACATGATTTCCTTAACTTTTTAGTACCTGAGATTAAGAGGTTGTTTTTAGCCGAGCTTTAAATCAGCTCACAAATCTTTAGTGAGTGTCTACTATGTGCAAGAAATGGCACTGGCTGTGAAGAATAATGGGGTCTTTTTCCAAAGGAAAATGTGAGTTTCAGAGAAGGTCAAAATTTCCACGCTAAGAATTACGGTTGTGTGGAAGTTACGCAAGAAACTAATGAGGTTAAAGCCCTCCATCAGATTCCATGTGGATAACAATTAATACAACATACGTCTGGGGGAAAATGTAGTTAGAGACAACTTTTGAAACCACTTAACCACATTCAACCATCTCAGCCACTAGTCACAAGGAGAACAAGACAATAGAGTGTGGATAAACCTATTACCACTTTAGGGGCGGGGGGCGACTCTGACTAGACGCGGAGTGTTCATGCAAGAAGCATGGAAAACCGGAGTTACTCCAAGGCCTGGTATTAGTTACAATTGTTCTCAGCCTCAGCATTTGCTGAGTCCTACTCTGAGACCTCAGTCCCTGCCTCCTCCGCCTGCCTCCTCCGCTTGTCCTCTGTGCGAGGCTCTCCTATGACAGTCAATCCGTCTATTTTCCAGAAGGCAAACAGACAGGGCAGGAATAGTTCTGTTCTTACCCAAAGTCCAGGAGGAAATATTGATGGAAAACAGAAAAAGGGAAAAATCTGTGCAGTCTATCTCATGAAACACTTGACCAATGTTACATAGTAGCTAACTAGTTAGATACGTAAGATTTCAAGGATCCTCCCGAAGCATGAATGTCCTCAGGCTTCCACCTGAGTCTGTTTGTTTCATGGGAAACCACAGAACTCACAGAAAGTGATGGTCAGTGTGTAGACATGAACTTTACAGATAAGGAAACTAAGGTCCACAGTGAGAAATAAACTTGGGTGGGTGGCGGGGGGGAGATCAGACACAGGACTGGAAAGTGGAGTAAGGAGATTGCTTTCATCTCTCCAGAAACTCTGAGAGAGGGGTGGAAGGATGCCTCCCTCCCAAGCCTCAGGAGCCCAAGATTCTGTGAGTCAGGAAAATGGAGGCTTCGAAAAATACGAATCTCTTGAGAAATGGTCATTCCTGTCCCAGCCTTCCCCCACATGTACATATTTCTTCCCACTCTCCAAAACTCAGCTGACAGATGAGCAGACTCAGATAATAATGCTGACTGATGCTGGGAACTTGATTCATTCATCCATCTTTCTATCCACGGAACCTCACGAAGCTGGGGGCTGCATGCTGAGGTCATAGCCGGCACATAAATAAGGTCATCCACTTATTTACCTGCATTGCTGTATCAAATATGCTGTCAAGCCTAAACCAGTAGATCTACTAAAATATCTGTCTCAAGAAAACAAATAATGATAGTCAAATGATGGTGTGTGATTGGTTGACTATGTGGAGTACAAGGGGTTGTTACCCTCGTAGTTTTATTAAATATGAAAGCAAAAGATTTATGTTATGGGTGATAAGGGCAAGAATGCTGTAAAAGTGAGAAAATATGGCAACAGTATGCTGTACATCACCAATGGGATAATTATTTATCTAAAAAGTTGGCATTCTTAGACTTCTAACATGCAGTGTATGAAATTCATATATTCAAAGGAGACATCATAATACCCTGCCGGCTGGTGGTGATGGATATGTTTTTAATCCAAATGGCCACAATCTTCAGTCCGCCTGTCATGGAGGGCCAGGAAAAAATGGAATTTTCCTTTCATAACTCTTGATGTTGAAAGAGGAAAAACCTGGAAGCATGATAAGTGGCTCATTCCAATGGACAAATGGACATGGAGCTGAGAGAATGAGTGTGAATAAAAGTCATTGTTCCCTAACTAATACCATTTTCACTTGTTACACTAAAAAAAAAAAAAAAAAAGAAAGAAAGAAAGAAAAAAAAATGGAGCCAGGGATGATTTCTGCCTCCTTCATGTCGGGAAAGCACAAGTTCAAATTGCAACAAAAGCTGGAAAATCTTCAACACTGGGTGAGTTCATTTACAAATTACCTCTTGCTAGAAAGAGTCGGGAAGAGGCTGGTATAATATTTGTCTATTAACTAAAACTTATTGTACACAGCAAGAAGAGTTGATGCTGTAGTGCTTTATTGACTAGAAAGCCTCGCCTATGGATTTCCTCCTTTGAGGTTTAAAGGAATTCCTATTTCTCATTTACAGTCTATCAGAAAAGGTATATGACCTGTATTTTTTAATTTATATAAATCCACTCAGTCAATCAGCCTGGGCTGAAATTTAATGGATGTATCAGTCATCGTTGGTCCAGGGAGAGAGAACGAGGTACCAACATCTACCACCCGTCTCTGCTTCTTCCATTATATTCCCTCTCTTTCCTGCCTCACCAGCTCCAAACGCCTCCCTCAACTGCAAGCTAGGGCTCTTCCGAGGCTGTTGTTTTTAAAGAGAGAAATCGGAGTAAAAATAAACTGAGGGAAATATAGAAGACCCTTTGGCTATTTCAGTTTTTAAAAATCTTCATTTTCCTATCTATGTTATGGCAATTTTATTATATATTCAGCAAATTTATAGTAACAAGATGTTCCCCTGACAAATTAATCACTTTCCAAGCATTTTATCATATAAATAAAATATCACCACTGGAGAGTAAAATCAGCTCAACCAGTTGATTTAACCCTTCCTGCAGGAAATTCACCTGAAATAGATTGAGGACCACCTCTCTCTCACTCTCTTTCTCTCTCTCACACACCCATGCACACAGACACACACACACACACACACACACACACACACACACACACACTCATTCACTCACTCTCTTAAAAAATATGAGCTGGGCACTCATACTACTGGTAAAAAGGCTTATAGGGACTTCTAACTTGAGAAGCCAGATTGCAGTGTTTACTGGATTAGTATAAAAGAGAGGTATGCCTATGCTTTTTAAAGATAGGAGAGAATGAAAAGAAGAAGAAAAAAAATAACGAAGATAGGAGAAACTTCAAGAGAGCCTTTTCTAATCTGCTAAAATCTACACTTGCTCCTTCATAGTTTTACTTCTATATTTCCCAATAATAATAATTAACTATTTATATTTTTATAGTCCTATTCTTACCCTAACATTCTAGGCAGGGAAGAAAATTGCAAGTGGTTAGGTTTCTGTCTTTACTTTGCTTTCCCCTTTGCTAATTTCAGAAAGTGAATCCAGCAATTATAAGTAGTAGGAGACTGATAAGGAGTCACACATGCACGAGAAATAGGTTCAATTCAAGCTTCCCTGACTAATCCTTATTATGACTCATTTCAACTTCAGAATTTGTCGGTTGAGGTAAGAAGCTAATTTGGCTTTGAGAAGTGAAATCTCAGTTTTGTACTTTCCTTCTAGTGCTACGAACAACCCTATTATTAAAAGCAAAGCAGGAGGGGCATGAAATATTTATTGAGTGCCCACTCTCGCCAAACACTTTTTGCATGCTACTTTATTAGATCATTAAACTTAACATATTTTAAGTAACAGCATAAATTTCTCTGGCTTCCAAACCCATAGTTTGTAGCATAGTATCTTCCATCCCAAAATAAAGTACCATAATATCTTCCATCTCAAAAAAAGTGCATTATTTTTAAAACCTGTACCCAACATGACCCTCTAACTACAACCCTGAGATTAACGTAGGACATTCTGCTAGATGTTGACAGGAAATGCTTAGCAGAAAGGCCCTCAGAGAGATTTCTCCTACCTGCCTCATCCCTGTGTGTGCACAGATGCTGCTCCTTCTGTTTGCACTCATCAGCAGATCTGTCTCCTCTCCTGCCATTGGTTCTGTCCCATCAAATACAACCTAGCTCTAATCTACACATTTTAAGAATCTAAAAAAATTTGGCATCATGCCTGGGCCAGTTGTGACACCCCAAAACAAAAGATGACCAGGCCGTGCTATCTTCAGTGCTTAAGTAAATGCCATTCTATTACTAGCCTTGCTTTGGGGAAACCCCAAATAGTCACCTTCCCTCCCCACTTATAAGCCCATAAAAATACGCATGATTTATTATTACTATCCCTCTTCTTCCCCATGAATGGGGTAATGAAGTTCTTTATGGGAGGCTATTAAGGAGCAACATGGATGCTACTATTTGCTACTTATCCCATATAATTAATAACACCATAACTGTTATTAGAGTGCAGTATTCAAAGCAGCTAGCCTTCAGAAATATAGCTGATTTGACTAAACTGTCAATGGCAAATTTCAAGAACCACTAAAAGGAGATTTACTTTTAATATATATAATATGTTACACGAAGGCTTTTATTAACATTTATTTTATTTATTTTTTGGTTCTAATGAAATCATTAGACTTACCAACTGACTACATAATTATAAAGTCAACACTCTTAAAAAGCAAGTAGTAACACTAATTAATTTCCTTCTGGGTATTTTCCTTGACAGTTTATGAAATCTCTCTCTTAAAATTCCTTGCAAATATTTGGGCACAAAGCTTTCTCTAAAAGCTGATATTCAGATCTTTAAGTAACACCTTCAGTGAAAATACCGATTGAATAAAAGCAAAATTAACATCCATATTATGGATCTTCTGGTCTTATGAGAGAGGATGAAAGAAGAAATCCGTAAAATGCTAAAAAGTGATGTTTACAGCAAGTACGACCTGTCAATACATGTTCGGCTACTAAGTTTCCACTGCAATTCATGGAAATAAATATACTCTAAACTCCTCTTTTCGCGACGAATATTTTTATCATGATCATAGGGTAAAGTTAGTTTTTATGTGTTCCAGGCAAAACTAACACAAGCCCATGATCTGACAAAATTATATGCATGTGAATTATTCAAAGATAATATAAAGCTAGCCCTGTCCATTCTGGAGAGTCCTTCTAACACCCAAACATCAGAACACAAAAAAAGATAAAACAATACTCAGGAGGAGTCTTGCCTGTAAATCTTCAATGAAAACAAAATTTTAAAAACGAGCAATACAAGTCATGGTAAATAGGAGCAATGAAAGCAATACGTAAAAGGTTTGTGTTCTTTTTTTTTTCTTAAGATTTTATTTATTTATTTGAGAGCAGAAAGTGCATGCAAGCAGGGGGATGGAGTGAGACAAGGAGACTCTGCATTGAGGGTGGACCCTGAGATCATGACCTGAGCTGAAATCGGTCCCTCAACCGACTGAGCCACCCAGGTTGCCCAAAAGTCTGTGTTCTTGTACAGATATATTTTTTTTCTAAAACATTTCATTACTTTGTACGCCGATGGAGCCTCAAAATATCTTTAACTGTCCCCTGAAGTTAGCGATTAAACCCGGAGTCAATTCCCACTACCACTGATACATACATGTTACTTCTAATTAATTCACCTCTCTGCTAACTTTGTCCTCTGCCTGGCAAGAGGAGGCATTCCGTCAGCAGCAAACAGTATCCAAGTGACTCTGGGAGGAATAGACTGTTTTTCAGGAAAAGGTAATTTAAGAAGAGTAAGTAAAAGTCCTTGTTACTAATGGTGGAAAAATACACTCTTGGGGGGGGGTATTTTTATCATGGCATGTTCTCAAAAGCTGGGGGTGGGGGTCATGTGATTCAGCGGAGGAGAGAGCTAGCTGGGGGATCAAGGGAGGAAATGTGGGGCCAAAGACAGAAAGAGCGCGTGAGGGGATGAACTAGCTGTTGCCGAATGGTCCTGAATTTTATTTAGTGCCCTTAAATTTTACGGAGCTACTTGGCTGAGGACAAATACCTCATTTCCTTTGGCACCAGAAAATGGTTTCAAATGCAGATAAAAAGGAGTCATCTCAAATACTTTTTGGAAAGAGATTGGTTATAAATAAATTTCCTTGAATAAAAAGCACTTTATCTGAACAAAGATGAAGTGGGTTACTGGTTCTATTTTGAATTAGCAGTATGATTCATTTTCATGCATATTTTGCTCCAGATAGATGTTGCTTATTTAAGTGCCGGCTAGAGCTTTACTGGCTCAAAAAAGCAGATCCATTAACTTCCCTTTGCAACTGAATGGAGTCAAATGGGATGGAGTGAACAAACCCTAAAGACTCCAGTTTATTCTGGAGCACAAGACGTCACACTGCTTTCTGTACATACAGAACCAGGGAAGAAAATATTCCCCAAACATGCTCTTTTTCAAGCTCTCTGGAGCCCCTTTTTAGGCTTGCAGTTAAAAATTAACAGGCTATAAATAACATATAACCTTATCCATACATTTGTATTAATCAAAAAGTAAAATACGAGAACAGTAGATAAAGAATCATAAACTCATTTAACTGAAGCCCCCATTCCCACCCTAAATTTATATTATCCTCTCAATGAGTCTCAGTAAAGAAAACAGGAACAGACTGTTTCAAGTCTGGAGACCCCCAATTCCATTCATAGTTCTAAACCTTCATTTACAATTTAGAATATTTTTAAATTTTAATTCCAGCATAATTAACATACAGTATTATAATACTCTCAGGTGTACAATATAGTGATTGGACAATTCTATACATTGCTCAGTGTTCATGACAACAAGTGTACTTTTTCTTTTTTTAAGTAATCTGTATACCCTATGTGGGGCTGGAACTCACGCCCCTGAGACCAAGAACAGCATGCTCTAATCGACTGATCCCACCGGGCACCCCCACGATTTAGAATATTTTTTATACAAACTAGATCTTCCTACACTTCAGTGACAACTATAGCCTTATAAACCCACCTTGTTAGATATATATGATAAGCTTTCCTTATTTCAATAATATATTTCAGTATAAATGACTTATTTGATTCCAGTTTACAATTTAAGTAGTTCATTTTGCATTAATCAGGTAATTCCCCTCCATGTGGTTTATGCAGACCCCAAAATACAAAGTCATACACAGATTTCTAGGACTGAAGTCTTTCATTTTATACTTCGTATATATTCACGTGCATACTGATTTCGGTGAGAGTGTTTTGTACATAAGAGCTAACTTAAATACTTTTGACTGGCCACATATACAAATAAAAATTAACAAAGAAATTTATTCTAATTGTTTCTGTCTAGTAGAAAAAAAAGAAGACACAATATATATAAATCACAATTCACTAAAAGTCAAATGTGTTGCCCCCCCCACACACAAAAATCATCTGTTTCAGAAAGGGCACACAGTTGTTTTATTTCTGCTAAATCAATGCCTAAAAATATTACATTTCATCAATTTCACTTATGCTGAACGTCCCCAAAGGTTCCCTACCTGAAGCTGGCCATATTTTAAGTGCAAAGCAGGCTGAGCGCTATCTAAATCTAGATAAAACTCATTGGTTTGTAATCTGCACAATGATCTATACATCTAAATCTATATGCAAATCAAATGCTTTCGTGCATTTGAGCATTCCAAAGCACCCAGGGCGAAGGGAGCACGAGGTGCTTTCAGACCCTTCCCCTGTTACCCTTCTCCTTTCCCTCTATTTATTTATACTAGCTACCTAAATAATTCACACTGCCTGCTTTTCAGCCCGAATGTTCCTCAGAAGAGGCCTACAATGAGCTATTGCAGTCACCAGATGGACTCAGAAAAGCAGCAGGTGGGGCAGATGGCAAGGCGCCCTGTCTGATGCTGCTTGCTTCGGCATGGACTGCGTTTTCCTTCCAGGTACATTATCATCATCCTAACACTGAGCGGTGTGTAGTTTGGGGGTGGGGTGGAAGTGGGGCGCTGGCAAATCCTTTACATGTGATATTAGAGGAATCATAAATTACCAGCTGCCCTCTTCCTCCCCGCCCCCCACCCCCCAGCAACCCCCGATGTTTTATGCTGTTGCTTTGTTAGTGGGTTTTCTTTTTTTTCTTTTTCTTTTCTTTTTTTTTTTTTTTTTAAGACTTTGGTGAAGGTTCCGCAAAGCATTTTGGCACTATGCATAAAGAAGGATGCATCCACGGCAAAATTTTACCTCGGCTTAATAAAAAATGAAGAAAGGAGGATTAGAGGGAGTGACACGGAGAAGTCAAGAAGACTGTGGGGGGAAACATTTTCACAAATATTTTGCAAAACCACAAATGAAGCAAAAACATAGGTGAGTTGATGACTCAGCTCGCGTCTGCAGTGTCTCACATAAAGGTAAGCTGCCCTTTGCATCTATCTATCGAGTGGAAGAGATAAAAACCACAATCTTGTATTTTTTTGGCATTACAGAAAATATTAGCTATACCCAAACCGGGACAGCTCTTTGTCTTATATTTCTGGTGTCATTTCCAAAAGTGTGGCATTTCCCCTCCAAAGTTTGTAATTCTATGGTACTGAAACACACAAAAAAACTGCATTACCTATCACTTGCAATTGGAAGCTTACAACATCATGATGCCAAGCTATCATGAGACAGTCACTCAGTAACATGTAGTATAAATTTTAATTGAGCATAAACACTTGACAAAAATTCTCCGGAGATATTTCTGGCATATTCTGATTGGCAATGATACCATGATACCATGATTTTAATCCTTCTATAAACTTAACTGATGCCAATATAAATCTTATTACCTAACTTCACTAATCATCTAATTATAAACACCTAAAAATGTGAAAGACAATAATTTTAATGACCTGAAGCGAACCAATCTGTATCTTCAAAAAAATAAATAAATAAAACACTTTAATAAAAATGCATCCACTGAAGAGAGGCTGCACAGAGACAGGCAAATTGAAATCCCAGGCTTCTGGGAACTCTATGGGGCAGTTTTGCAGGAATTCTGGACAGACGGTAGCTGTGAAATTATCTCAAGATTAAGGGCAAGGTTTTCTTACAGAAACTACCTTTCCATAGTCATTTATTTTGATTAGAATGAGTTTATGAACTCAAACCGTTCCCTTAAAGTCAAACCACATAAACCTTCCAGAGTTCAAATAAATCCCCCTTGCTTTCCCTACGATCTATGAAATATTTTTTTACATGATCTTTTAAAGCATTTACTTCCCTCTCATTTCCACTCTGAAAAACAAACCATATACAAGGAATTCAGAGCATTTTAAGATGTAAAGGCAACTTTGGTGATCAAATCCTCAACGGCTTCACAAGGAAGCAGTGTCAAAATGGCTTTTTTAGCTGAGGAAACACAGGCCAGGCCAGACTTGACTGCTCCAAGACCACCACCACCCCCCCGCCGCCCCCCGCAATCACACCCTTCAAATACTCAGGATCTGAATGTACCACTCCTGACTGTGTTCATGGTGCTAACTTCGTATCAGTCCTAAAAAGCCAAAACCAGAAAATTAGGCTGGACTCTTCGGTATGCTTAAGTTTTAAAACTCCTGCTACCTAAAATCCTGAAATCATTTTTGAAGATTGACCCAAGTTTAAACTAGAGACACTGGTATAAAAAGCCACATTTTTAAGTGGTTTTTATGCACCCAAGATCGTTTTATAATTTTTATCATTTATTTCAAGATCTCAGGCCCCAGGACAGTCCTTGTACACAAATAGTTTTGAATGAATGATCAAGAAAATGTAGTGTAATGCACTAAATTGATAACTTTAATGATTTAAAAAAATTGCAAAACAATGCATGTAATTTTGATGCAACATGAAAAGTTACTATAAGCCATCAATTTGACACCAGAGAGTTGGTTATGAAAAATACACTTCCAAAATCAATGTTAAACTGATATTTTTTAAACTTGATTTTATTAACTATCATTAAACTATTTGCCCACAACCTAATTAACTAAGAGGGTACTTAATAATACTAAACAGAAGCGGATGGACATTTCTTAGAAAGAAACGCATTATAAGGCAAATGGCTGTAAGTTAACATTTAAAGATAGTAACTGTGGAATTAAAACATAATTTTAGAATTTATGTATTTCATAATGATTTGGATATTCTCGGTGTATTCAATGTGTGTTAAGACTGCCACAATTAAACTGGCAGACAATATTCCTTCTAAAATAAAAAGCAGCAAAGTCTCACCTAAAAAAACCTGCTATTTTAAAAATAAAAAAACAGTAAGTAAAAGCAAAGAGTGAAGGAATGAAAGGTAATTTCAATTTAAGGCCTGGATATAAAAGATAATAAAGGTAATATTTGTTATCAGATGTTACTCGAAGTGAATGATAAATTATAATTGTGATTTTTAACATCTCAAAATTATCCTTTAGTACAGTATATATGATATTCTCGAACAGATCCATCGTATATAAATATCTACAGTTGAACATATTTTTGCTGTGTCAGAAATCAGAGTAATGACATTAAATATACACACAAAAAAACCCTACATTTGTTTTACATGTGCTGAAAGAATAGTGTAGGCATGTGTTTGTATATGTGTGTGTGTGTTTATGTATCTATTTATAATACAATTTCTCTAACTGGTTGGATTATTTCCCCGTTTCAGACCCCCTCCTAGATGTGACCAACTTCTAAAGCTCCATAAGACAAGTCAGTCTAAACCTGATAAAACACAGATATCCGAATTTTTAAATTTTATCCAAACATACAATAAATACTATAATTAGCAAAAGTTAAAAAGAGAAATATATTTTAAGTGCCATTTTTCTCTTTCCTAAACAAAATATTGATAAGGTGACTCAAATGCCATAAATTTGATGCAATGCCCAATTTGTTAAACCCATGCGGTCTTCCTAAATTAACTATGATTTTTTGTGTGTGCCGGCTGGCTTTCTTCTTCATATGTAGGTATCACTGACTGAAAAAAAGAATTTGGGGAGAGGGGGTACAATCTCTAATAAAATTACTTATTTTACCTCTTTGTGGTTCACCTCCCTAGGTGAAAAACATAAAGAAGTCACATAATTAAACACACACAAAAATCATAGGATAAACCAACCGATAAAATCTTTTAGAGGCTGGAAAAACAGCACACTGAATAACCATCAACTTTAGAGTAAGTAAGGACAGTGCCTTTGCCATATTAACTGTAATCCTTGTTCAAGATTTATCCAGCTCACATTGGTTCTGTTTTGTGTTTCCCCTCTGAAAGTCTAAGAAGAATTTTCTACCGAAGTTTTGAGTTTACAGTTTAAAAGAGAGAGAGAGAGAGACAGAGAGAGGACACGATTCCTTGCAGGCCTAGCCATTTGCATAGTTCATTGAACACTGTTTAGTAAACACGGAGTGTACGGGACCACAGTGGCTTCTATCTTCCAGGCCTGCCGTCCTTTTAAAAGCAAGGCAGGGGTTCTGTTTTTAGTACACACTTTGGTTCAGTGTTAATCCTGTTTTATGTTGTTCACACCTGCTGCTGACTAGCAGCCTGCTGATGGGCTGGGGCTCACGCTGCTCAGAGAAATCCCACTCACAGAGAAGCTGGACAAAAGCTACTGTACAGAGCTGCAAACAAAGCCTGACCAGGGTCCAGAAGACGGGACAAGCCGACCCCGGCAAATCTTTCCTCTTGTTTGCAAATAAGCCTCCGATGTCCCAAGTTAGTCACCCAACAATAAATGCAACCAATTGCTCTTTTTTGAAAGAAAGACTGAACCCCATTGGCTCATTTATAGTCCTCAGCTTTGTACGGCTTTTGGTGAAATTAACGCCCGTGCAGTTTAAACAAAAATGTGTCCTAATCAGGTGTACACACGCTTTGTGTCCTTCCCCAAAGAATCTGTACCCGAAACAAACCTAAATAGGAATTTTAAATGCCCTATGGCTAACCTCTCTACTCATAGCATTTTACATCCAAAATGAACAGAGATACAAAATATATGTTGCACCATCAGTGGCCACCGTGTGACCAGGACAGTGACTTGGATGCTACGACCGCTCTCCCCCAGCCTCCCACCCTGCACTGCATGTGCCTAATAGCAAACATCAAAAGGAATGACTTCTTTTTTGATCTTAGTACCAGCGATAAATCAAATTCAGTGCCACAGACAGGGGGGAATACACTACTGAGGAAAAACTCCGAGACTGACAGTGGGACCAGTTGGAGGCATCCACTCAATCAAGTTTGCAGTAAACGATGCCCACCCTCCTCTGCTCCGAAACAAGACATAAGTTGCCGTGCGCTTACCCAGAGTGAGAAAAACTGACCCAGTCCTGACATGACCCTAAGTCAGGATGCACTTGGGGCTGACATGGCCCACAGCGGCACGGGGGCCCCTCTCTCCTGCCTACAGATCCCAAGCCCATTTCCTTCCTCTCTGGAAGCTGGACTCTGCCTACAGGTGGGCCCAGAAAGCCCCTGCTGGCCAGCACGGCACGGCTCCAGGATGAGCGGCACATCTGAGGGGTCAAATGGGAACTCTGGGATCGCTTTATTACATCTCCCGAAGCACCTTTTCTACCTGCCACAGCCAATAAAGCATCATGGGCTCCGCGGCCAAGTCAGGGCTTTCTGCGTCTGCCTCACCCACAATGGTGCAGATTTAATGGAGCACAGTTTTAATACTTCTCTGGGGGGAAGCGTGCAAAGTGCTAACTAGCATGTTAAGGTTCTGCTAATGAATGAAGCGAGGATGAAATGCTTGAGGTGTCGGCATCTTTTCCCCAATTTGTTTCCTATCTACCCTTAGCAATGTGCTCTTTTTTGGAGGCTCAGCACGTGAGCCTACTCCCTTGCTTGTGCTGTGCTCTTCCTTGGCAGAGGAAAAAGTCACAGGGATTCTCAGAAGCTGCTTAGCTACAACAGGTGAGAAGCCAGATAAATGCATACTTTTTCAGCGTGCATAATACTGTCTACTTGGGAACTCTCTCAAGTGTAAAAGAAAACAAATATCGGTGTTAAAAATAATACTATGATATATTTGCCTTAACTGTAGACAGAATACATGTGTCTCCCATAACCTGACACAGCCCATCATAAAATAAAATTTAAAAAAATAAGAGTTGTCCCTTTCAATCTGTTTACATAATACGAACAGTAGAGGAATAAATTCAATTATTATGTTGAATCACACGAAAATGCTGATAGGTGACTATTTCTTGACCTACAAAAATGGCAATTTCATGTGGTTTCATGAAAATATAAGTAGAATCCTATTCTCTCACTTTCACGCAAAAAAAGGCTGAAGTTTTGTCAGGGAATTTCATGATTTCAAACTTGACTTTCCTCCTGATTTTCCCTCAGAGTGCCACCCCTAGTTTCGTTTTGTTCGTTTCGTTTCATTATTATCGAAATGGGACAACTGATCGAAGTATATTTCGAACTTGAACCTGTGACGATCTGGGGTACTCAGGCCCTCGCAGTCAAAATTTCTCTGGAAATCAAGTTTTGCACACCGGATGGGTCACATTTTCAGTGGAGTGTTTCCTATAAGACTCACTTTTTTGAGAGGTAACCCCATAGAACAGAAGAGCACATGTTTCATGCCAAGCGCCAAGAGGGCACCAGGATGGAATAGGATGGAAAAAATCTCTCCCGTGATCCTTCACCGAAGGACCTGAGTCTTTTCCCCCTGGCGACTCTGTAAGTTTGCTCAGGACAGAAACACTGCGGCGTATCAGGAGTCGTTGCAGCTTTGAGATCAAGTGATATTCAGTGTTTTGCCTGTAGTACTGGCGACACGATGAACACCCCGTGTGATAAGGAGGAGAAAGCGGCAGTGGCTGGTGCTTGATCAAGGCCCTCCACCTGCTGCCTCCCCACAGCTCAGCTCCCGAGCACGCCCACTTCTGAGGAAAGTTAAGACCACCTTATTTTGATGAGAGTGCTTTCCTCGGGCAGGAATTTTTATTTCGGTTTGAATCTTAAACCATTACATTTCCAGTGATGCATTTTTATGTTTACAATTGACATCTTCATAAAAGAATGAAACCTTTGAGCAACAGCTCAAAAGCATGAAGGTTGCCTGCAGTAAGTACTTAAATTATTTTACACCTAAATGGAGCCCAGTTGTTTTTAGTTAAAATTTAATAAACCTTAAACTGATGACCTTTCTTCCACAGAAAGGCCCAGAGTTGCAAAAACGAACTTTCCAGTGAAATATATTTTAAGGAACCAGTGCTGAACAAAGGGCTATTTAAAGCTGAACGCTTTGTCAATTTATCAGCTTGTGAACATTCTGTTCCTGAATTCCCCACTGCCGCTGCATGTATAGAACGGTGGTGCCTTGCTTAATCGAATACTATTGATCCGAGTGTGTCACAGTGATCTCATTGAGAGTAATCAATAGTAATCCAAAATCAATCAATCTGCTCTTGCACTATCATTTATCAAATCTGAATACACCAAATTATTTGTAGGCGTCAAATTACAAAGAGGAGAAGATGGCTGCACTGGGAAAGTTAATGGTTTATATTGAGAGCAAAACCAATATCTCTCTCTTTGTAAGGGGAGGTGCTTTAAGATGGGCTGTGCCTTGGACAAATGCATTTATCTGCTCATTAAAGCATTCTAAATTTATAATTAATCTCATCCCGTTCCTGAGGAAAAAAACAAGGTTTCTTAGATAGGACTTTGCTGGTTCAGCACAAGTGACATACACGTCGTCCACGTGCCCTAACTTATTTAACAACAGCACGCTAGCATTTTACAAGTCTGATAAGCTAAGTTTCAAATGCCTGTCACCCATCTGCTGGAAAACAAGGGGACTCGACTGACACAGGACATAACTGCATCTTCCAACATCAGAAATGATGTTTAATAGAATTGGAGTGGAAAAAGGCATACTTAATTTCTCCAGAGAATGTACAGCCTAGAAGCACCTGCTTATCAAAGAAGCTGCTGTTGATGCTGAAGGTTCTTTTATCAACATATTCACCTGTAATTTAGTCAAGGTAATAAATCCTTCTATTCATTATGGCACACTCAAAAGCACCCGTACTATTTAACTTGAATGAAAAAAGGCACAGAGTGTCTAAAACATTTACTTTTGCTAATGTAAAAGTGTTGGCATTTTACTTCGTTTCCGATAAGCTGGTGCCAGTAACAGAGTGATTATTCTTTTCTTATTCAAAGCCTATCAGCATTTCGAAAAGCTCTCTCAATCTTATCAGGTGTATGAACAGCACAGTTACTGAAAACAGTTTGTGCTTCTCCTCTCTCCTTCTGCCAAGCTATCTGATAAACCCCCAACTAACTAACTGTATTTACACACAATCACACAGAAGCTGTATCTTCCACACCCTGTAGCCAGACTCCAGTTTGCCAGGGATTTTTGTGCTAGGACATTAACTTAACAAAAACGTCAGCAGGGAGTACCCCAAACTGACAACAATCAAGAAAACACCATAAAAGCACTCAACTAGAATGTACAACAAACAGAAACAAAAGGAAAACAAATATGGAAAGTTGAAGGCCATCTCTTTGGAATTCAAGGGGGGGTTAAAATATATTGTGTATGCAAATACGATGAATCTCGTACTTACCTTTAATCAAAGTAAATGATCCTTTAGCAAAACAGATGAACAGAAACAGAAATTTTAAAGGAAAATATCGCTGCAATTGAGGGGGTTGAGGGAAGTTTTTAAGAACTGAGCAGGCATTTCCCCCACATTTTAGATTATCTCAATGTAGAGGCAGAGAGGTTCTATAACGTAAGCAAAGTAAGACAATAGACAATATCACCGAACTTACCCCATAAACTGAAGACAAGATAGAAAGCAAGGCTGTCACATATGGTGACCACATTCTCAGGACAGATTTTCCAATCATTAAAACCCTCATAAATGCTCTAGACATTAAAGTTTGTTCACTATAAGGAAATAAAAAAAATAAAAAAAATACAATTTGAGAGTGTGTAACCTCTTGGTATTTTTCTTATTCTTCAGATTTAACCAACTGAACAGTTCTATATAAAGGTATGAGGAAAGAATCATCATCCAGGCTAACCTAAGTAGGGGATCTGCTCTCCATTTCTATCTATTAAAAAATGCTTATACCAGTTCATGGTTCATACGAATTGAGAGACATACCTAATCATTTATGGGTAGTTCTTTGGAGCATGAAAGACAACAATGACATTTATAGAACATAAGAGAAATCTAAAATGTACTTGAACAACCGAATAATAAATTTCTGACCCTGGGGAAGAATCTCTGCTTGGGCTTCTGGGCATAAATTGGCCATTTGTTCCTCACCTCCCTTTGCTGAACGGCTAGGAGAGAACAGAAAAAGGCGGCCACATGCTCCCACCTGAGCCCAACTCCTGATTCTGTCTAGACTCCAAGAATAGAATGAGCCTTTCCTTAGATGCGTAGAGCAATAAGATGAATTAGCCAAGTGTGTCGTTCAGTACAATTCAGCTGATGGTTGCTTTTCCATCTGTGACACTATGATCCCATGACTGACGAGGCAGGTCTCACTTAAATCTATGGATAAAGGGATGCTTCCGTCATTTATTGGACCCACCACCAACTGTATACAGTCACTTTCTCATAGGAAAAGACACGATTCTCATCAACCATTAGGTATCTTTCCCTTTCTTTGGTCATGAATAGTTACAGGCATAATATTCCTCCTCAAAATATCTGTTCTACTTTAATAGATTAGTGATGATGAAGAAAGCATTGTCAGAGAATTCCTTCATTTATGGAAAAACAAACATAATTTAACACAGCCAGCTTACATTTTTGGAGAAGTTAAAGTTCTATGGTAATTTGGAATTACGGGGGGCAAAGGGCCATTGATTAAACAACCCCATATCTGGATTCTTTTCTCTAAATGAGTACCTTGGTCTCTGTAATTTTTCATATTATTCACTATTTTTGCTAACTGTGGATATAATTTTAGACACTTTTCAAAGTCAAATAAATTCTTATAAATATAAAATGTAAATATAATAACTGCCTTGGAAAGAGCACCTTTTAAAGCATTTTAATTCACCTTGGGAGTATTAAAAGCAAAGTAAATATATTTATGTAATGTGCCTTTTGTTTAAATTCTCAAAAGCCATTATCCATAAGTAAAATCTTCCTAGAATCAATGAAAAATCAATTTTCATGTACAAGGGAACCATCTGATCATGGAGGAGAAAAAAATTTAAATGTGTCTGCCTATTTTCTGTGCATAAGTTCTTTTTCAAATTTCATTTTTCTTTTTGCATTTTGAATAAGCCACACAAAAAGAAAGCACAAGTTTTTTTTTTTCTCCCTCAGAAAATGTATGCAAAGTGCAACAAAAAGAGATGTCCCTTGTTAAAGATGGATTGCCCATGCTCCTTCTGAGTCTCCACTTCTTCAAGTCTTTATTTACTTCACACTTAGAAGGAACTGAGGTTCACCACCTCAGAGACTTTTAAAACAAGAAATCCCTTTGTTACTTCCAAAAGAGTAGAAAGATTTGAACAAGTTTAAGCTATCCTCCCTTTTCTGGGGGGTACAAACTTCATTATTGTCTATGCCGTCTGTATCCCCACAGAGTTTTAAAGAGAAGTACACAAGCAAGCTGGTTTTCATTACACTGCTACCCGCCATCCATCTCTGCTATAGTGTGAGAATTTATCGGTAGCTTCCCTTTTATTTAGCACCATCTTAACCAGTTGTTTGCGGAGAAGGTGTATGATGAAGCAAAGTTAAATTGACACATCTGTGATATGCCTGACAGCCTTCAGTATGCCTAGTATTAATTTGTTTTCTTTGGCTAGGTAAGTGCTGCCAAACCATATTACACACAATGTGTGCTTCCAATCAAAATGATGAAAAGTATATATGCAATTCTGTGTCACTCACAGCGGTACGAGAAGGCACAGAAGAACGTTACGACAAAGACTGCCTTTGATAATTAAAATATACATTTACTTTTAAGTTCTTCTTTTTTTTTTTTTTACAACGTAATCTAATCCTAGGTAGGCTCTTCATGAGGTTAACACTTTAAGTATGAAAGAGATTTTAAATGCCAAAGCCACAGCCAGAGGCTGCATTTCTGATGGCCAGGGCTGAATGTTGCATATCTGTATTCATATGCACAGCTAGATCCATGCCAGTATATTGAAGCGCCCTTTAATTGACCAGTGAGAAGTCCATCTCCTTAAAACTGCACCTTTTCTTTTAATGCTTTGCCTTAGTGACTTATCTTCCAAATATATGTGTGTTGCCATCAATTAAGATGACATGGCATCTGAAGAAATCAAAACATAAAAAGCAAGTTTCCTCCAAACATTTTTTAAATGTTTTCATTAAAAGGGGGACTGAGGCATGCATACGTGTACACAGGTACATACAAACACACACACACATACACGCACACATATACACACATATACACACACACCACACCACAAAACCTAAATCCTCTCAAATTGATGGTTTTATATAATTGATTAGAAAATACATTTGGAAAATACTGAGAAATATTGTCCAAATCAGAGAAAAAGAAACACCTGGCACTTCTGTAAAGAAAAAGTAGAGAGGAAAGATGTGTTTGCTAAAACTCTGAATGGAAAATATTTTTAGTAGCTGAGGTTTCCTAGATCTTAGAAAGTAGAAGTCTAAAATGAACTTGAAACAAGAATGTGATGCCAGGCAAATCCTTCAAAAGGCAAAGGCTGTCACTTCTCACCCTCAGATAATAAAGAAGCTAACTTTGATCTGATGGTTTGGCAAAAAGAAACAGTAGGATTAAAAAAAAAAAAGAGAGAGAAACATTAAATTTGTTTAAGTGCTATACATACAAGTAAAGATAGGAAATGAATCTAGGAATTTAAGCAAGAATATAAATAAGAACAAGAATTACAACAGAAAGAGCAGTTGACTAAGTGTTCTTTCTCAACACTCACTCAGATTTACTAAGCAAAACCGAAGATCTCTAAACTCATCCCTTAGAGTAAAATTCAAAAACTCTGAAATCTGTGATGCACTTTAGAGAAATAGAACACTTACTAGTTTTCTAGATTTGCTTTCAGTAAAAAAAAAAAAAAAAAAAAGAGGAAATGACATATTTATGTAATGCAGATAAATAAAATTCCTATTTATGCATTTATCTGAGAGCTATCATGTTCACATTCAGATATATTTGTCAGGCTCTTGTATTAAAAAAAAAAAAAAAAAGAATGCAGCCAAGAGCTGATTCAAAACTATTTCTTGGACATAGGCCCAAACCATTAAATTATGCATTTAATATTAGTAGCTTATTTCCTATTTTACAAATTATTTATGATTACCAGCTTTTGAATTTACGAATGATCATAGTTAAAAATTCATAAAATCAGAAACAAATTAACTTATTAGGTTACCTGTTACCTGTCTTTCTATATAATTAAATCAATTTAGTTTAAAATCAGACCTGGCAAATACCCGAAACACTAATTCCAGGTTAAAATCATGCCTGGCAAATTGAACTGGCAACGAATCGATCAGAAAAATACTTGAGATTCACTTTACTATATATATGTAATGAACACTCTTAGCAGCCTACCTACAGTATGCTACACATGCACTTCTCCCCATATAGGTACATATTTCACGTGCATACCATACAGGCAAACACACACGTGTGTGTATTCTACCGACTGCTTCGGATTTTAAAGTACCATACGGTATTGATGTATTTATAAGAGTACAGACCATGTATATCCATGTACACATGGCGATGAAAATAATCAACAGCAAAACATACAAAATGCAGTGAGGAGAATGAGAAGCGGCAGACATGGCTGGTGTCATCCCTACACTATCAAATATACACATAAGTATGATTGGAGAAAGAGAACCTAAATATTTCACTGTCAGAGAATGTAGAGAACGGCCATTCATTTCTATCTCCTGTGCTTTAGGACAATGACAATTTAATACAAGGCCAGGGGATGTAAAAGAGATAAAAACTGAACAAACTGGGCGAGTGTAATCAAAGATTTTCTCCAGAGAGCTGGCTAGGGCCGGAGCTCATATGCACTTAGAACAGATCAACGTTGTATTGTTTCTCTCTTGCATGAATTTGCTATGAAGCAAAATTCCAAGCCAAGCTTATCTACTGCAATGACTTTAAAGTTCTATAGAAATACCTCGATGTTCTTCTCTTATTTCTAAATGCTTAATAGGCGGTTCTAAAAAGTTTATTTGATATTAATTGGTTTCACAGAAACCATTGCTAATAATTGCCACTTGTCTGACAAAGTATCAACCATAAGCACAGATCTGAATTTGTTTTATGAAATCATATAAGCAAAACCTTCAGTGCTGCACAGCGCTTTAAAAGTAAAACAAAGAAATATTTTTTTTTAGTCACTAGGCTAAAACAAATGTTGAGGAATTTTTCACAAGTGATACGGACTTGAGACTGGGCATTATGCCTACCTTCCAAAAGAAAGGTCTCTTCTTTGTCTGTAGTTCTTGCAGGAGTAAGGTATTGTGAAAGTATTGTTAAATAGACTCATAGAGAAGTTACCTGCCCTCTTTGATGAATAGCACCATGTATCTAAAATTAATTGCAAAAGTATGGCCCAGCTAATGAGATGGTCCTTATCTTTTCTCAGCACAGGAAGCACAAGTATTTTTCTGCTGGCTCAATATTTTATAAAAATGCCTCAAGTGTTATTAACTAAGTAAAAATCTGATTAAAAGACCTCAAAGACCTAAAAGACCCCAAGTTATCGTAAATTCTAAAACCTGGAAAACCTGGAGTTAAACCTGATTTCCTATATTATTTCCTTTTTCAAGCTTAATTTCTTTTCTTTTTTACTTTGAAAAGAAAACCAAAGGGGGAAAAAATCCTTTCTCCAGCTTCTATTAGCATTTTTAAAAGCTGAATTACAATATCCTTTTTTATAAGGTGGTCAATATATATTACAGGTCAGATTAAATCAAAGAAATATATCAAAGGCCGTCAATTTAGAATTAAAAAAAAAGAACAATGATACCTTATTGGGGGGAAAACACTGGAAAAATGATCATCCATGCAAGAGAATTAATGGATATCCACAAGGGCTTTGCTAATAACATGGGTTAATTACCGCTGCAACACACAAGGCTCAGTAAATAAAGCAGCAGTGCCATAAACACATTAAGATGAGAAACCATCACTATAAGAACCAGCCAACACCATCACCCTTCCCTCTGCCCAGGAAAGGGAAAGCTGTTTTCCAGCCCCTTCTGCAAAAGGAGGATTTCTAAACTTAACCACCAAATGTATATAAGGTAATACATAAATACACTGACACAAAGGGCTGGTGAAACATGGGGTACCCATCATTTATTCACCACTCCCATTCCACATTTATTCCATTAACTCAGGAACACTTATTTTTGCTTACTCCAAGGAGAAAATCACATGTTACATAATATACACTATCTGGCTATTTTGACTATCTATAGTTTGGGATATGTGCAGTGGCTATTAAATTTTCAGAAAAATAGAATTAATCTGTTCACTCTAGTGCTGTGATGGGCAAGGTTACAAGATTCTACAGCTCAAGAACACTCACCCCTGAGTGCAGCTAGTTGTCACTTGCAGCAATTTACAAAGAAATCATCTGAAAACGCCACCTACACCACCTACCTTTAAGGCTGCAGGTGTTTTCAACAGATATACAGAGAAGAAACAGGAGGAAAAGTAATATGAGCTCCAAGTCTGGAGTTTAAGTGTTCTTTCTTAGAAAAATAAACTTAAAGTGTCTGTTCATAGTTTTCAAATAATATCACATCTAAAGTGATTTAGGCAAGCTCCTATCTTTAAAAAAAAAAAATTGTATCCACTCAGATTTAGGCTTGTTGTTGTTGTTGTTACTGTACAAATTTTTCCTTCCTGCCTACTTTCATCTCATGTATTTTTGACATTATAGTATTACTTTTGGATAGTTGTGTTTCAATTTACATTAGCTTTTAGTAAGGAGAGACAAGGCCGAGAAAAGAAAAAAAAATCAAAACCCTGACACAGGAAGAGTGGACCATACAAAATAAAACTTGCCTAGCTCCAAAGAGGAATTTTAAAACACAAATCTGTTTCATCTGCAATGTTTGGATTTCAATGATCAGGCTGAATTTACTAAACTGTTCCCTCCTCGCCTTGCCTGTTTTGGAGTGTTTCAATTGCCTTTCCTTCTTCCAACAGCTGTGACAACTGTTAAAACAGTCAGTAAAATTAAGTCCGCTCTATAATCCTGTAGTCAATGTTACATTTTAATCAGAGGTTGAAAGGGAGTCGTGTGATGAGCACACTCATTTAGAATGATTAGACGGACACATATGTCAAAATGAGCAGATATATTATTTTCACCTATTTATGCTATCGGTTATTACTGCTATTAAATGTGAAACAAGCTTTCAAGTATTATGTTCTTTAATGTGCTGGCACATTTCCTAAAATAAAAAAACACATAGTTATAGGTTAACATTTTGGGGTCTCCTAATGGTGGTCAATAAATTGCACGAATCTTTTTAACAGCCTCCGAAACAGAAATTGCCTAATATTTTCCTCTGAAACTGCATAACTCTGGTTTCATTTCTATGTATACACACACGTGATAGGGTTTAACCCAGTACAATTACTATGAATATTAATAGCATGTATAAATTCTGTGGTTTATTAATTGAGACAGAGAGGCAGATGCGTTGCTTAGCATTAGATCTTTCTGTCTGTCCAGTGAACCACGTAACCATCAGAACTGCATCCAGACAATAAATCTGTATTTTTTAAAGATGACTTTTAATTGAGCCAAAAAGAAAGCTAGTTTGAATCTTGCGCCAAAGCCAAAAGGACATGTGCCCTGATTTCATTTAAATGCATCTGCTTTAAGAGGCTTATCTAAACTAATTATTCAAATTAGCTATAAGAAGTTAAATTCAAGAAAACTACTTTAAAAAGAAGCCTCTGGGGGATTTTTAAAGTTCGTTTTGTTTATTTATTTACAGGAGAAAGTTCAGGATCTGGGTGAGCTTGGATAACGCCGACTTCCCGACGTGAAGACATTTAGACCCTCCAATTCTACAGCCCCAGGTGCACTAACCTTCAAGCTACACCTGAGTGGGCAGTCCTACCTTTGTTTATTTTTCATTTGTATTTTCACACAATTTAAGGTTGTTTCTTGTTCTGAGTGTTTCAAACTGGACACAACCTTCCAAGCTCTCAGTTCCTCCTACGTCCATCTCTTGGAGAATATCCCTTGTGCGGGTGTGTATGTGACTGTGAGTGAGTGTGTGTGTGTGCACGTGCCAGCGTGCACAGACATATCTACACACACTCACACTCCTACACACACGAGCAGCCACTGAGACTGCAAGTCACTTTTCATCTCTTACTTAATTACACAGCAAGGCAATATGCAGTCGCTAAGGACAGCTAGTGGACATCTACCTATAATGCACTACCTCAGCTTCAAGAGTTTTAGATTTTCTTCACAATCTATAGAGAGATGTTTGCCAAGAGCACTCTTTTCAGAATTATAAGTTAGTATTACTGTAATGTGAAAGCAAAGCAATATAACTGACTCAACAGAAAGATGATCCAGTGACAGCTCCCGTGGTATTCTAATATTTTATCTTAACAGTGGGTTGAAATTAAGTTTATGACCTACTCATTGACACAAGAATGCCTAATTTACTTGTCCTACCCCAACCACTTCTCCCCCACCTTTAGTGTTCTGAAGACATATATATATATATACACACACACACACACATCCATGTGCATAAAGATATTCATAAATCTGGATGAAACTGCATATAAGAACAAAAGTACTTTTCTATATTTTCTGGACATGATACATGACACAAATCCACAGCCTCAACGTGGTCTATTCAAGGGGAAATTTTAAAAGTCACTACTGTTTCTTCTTCAGTTTTTTCTCCCCTTAAATATTTATAATGTGTGAAAATCTCATGTTACTTAATGGACTGATTTGTCTGTTAAGTGCTGACTTAACGCTAACCATGCAAATAACATTATTCTAGCCCTGAATTGCACAGGGCTAGTTTTTAAATTGTTCTCTGAAGGAGAATTAGTAAATGTGCAATTTTGCCTCTAACTCTGCGCGGTAAGAAATGACAGGGAGCTGAAAATATCTGTCAAACTGCAAACACATAAGAGGCACTCAATAGTATAAATCATTTTGAATATTGTATTTTAAAACATCTTTCCTTGGGAAAATGGGTCCTAGTAAAAGATGCATTTTAACAGTTCACTAAGCATTTGTGCCAAGTGCCTATTCTTAGCACCTGAATAAGAAGTGACTGTCACACAGCTGTTTTACTGACAGTCACTGAGCTTTGCCTCAAAGGTAACATTGTAGTCAGAGAACAATTCGCGACTTACTGAATTAGGAGATCACCCTCAACACAAAAGGCACAAGACAGACACAAACAAGCACTCGTGCACACAACATACCCAGGGCATTACCTGAATCCGTGTGCAAAGATACATTCTAAGTCCACCCCCACACACGCACCCCCACGGCGAGTTTTAAAAAGGAAAGAAAAAGGTACCTACTCTTCCTCGTAGTGCAGGGAAAAAGATTCAGGAAGGCAAAGTTCTACCGAATCCATGTGCGACCGGCAACCATTATTTGTGCACCCCCGCTATAAATCAAAGTTTCCTTGACAGAGCACAGTGCAATTAACACAAATGTTCTCCTAGTGACAAGCCTATAGGCACAGCCAGTTGGGACCAAAGCTCTCACACTCTCCTAATCAAGGACTTAAAGCCCCGATTGGAGCTTATTAATATGAAGTAGGGCTTTACATATGCAGTCCCACCGGCCCAGCCTCGCAGCCGATTGGGGGGCCTCTGCCCAATCAGGAGGGAGGCGACGGGAGGCTGCACGGAGCGAGCGGAGCCAGGCAGGTAGGAAGGGTGCAGAGAGCCGAGGGGACTGAGAACCGCGACTGGGAGAGAAAAAGCGAGCGGGGACGACAGCGATCGAAACGCTCCCAGGAGAGACCGTGCTTTTTCTTTTCTGTCTGTCTGTCTTGCTTGCTTTTTCTGGGAAGCTACAAAAGAAACATAACTAACTTAACTCTCTAGGCACTGGAGGGATTTGTCTTTGGTGTCTAACCTAAGACCTATTTTGCCTTGAAAAGAAGAACTCACGCATACTCTGAGTTAATTTGGGAAAGGATTCCGCGGAAGGTAGAGAATTAAGTTTGTCCTGCCGTTGTCTGT
This sequence comes from Ursus americanus, assembly GCF_024610735.1. Lineage (NCBI taxonomy): Eukaryota > Metazoa > Chordata > Mammalia > Carnivora > Ursidae > Ursus > Ursus americanus. The sequence continues at coordinate 54,886,693 of NC_142128.1, read as the reverse complement.
GTTTTAAACCCCCGGGGGCTGCTTCTTATTTAGTGCTGTACTTCCCCCCCATTTATTCGTAATCGCGTCTTTTCCTGGTTTCCTGTTACATACTGGGCATTTGAAAAATCAAAGACATTCTTCTAAATTGTTCGGGCATGTGAGCCCTTGGGATCGTCATCTCTGAGGTGGAATGCAGTTTTGCACAACTACAGAAGAGGAAATAGTGCGTCAATACAAGCTGAGAGAATGCCTATGCAAATTATATGTGTAAACATTTCTTTACCTGCTGTCTCTCTACATATAGATATACAATGCATAGCTTTTCAAAGCAAAGGTAAACAACTGCAGGACAAATTGGCTTCTCCAGTTACAGGGGTGGGGGTGTGCGGGCTGTAGGGGAAATAGGACATTAAATCCATCTCAGTGCATTTTGACAAAATAAAGACTGTGTTTCCTCCCCCCCGCATGGAGAGCATTACTACACAGTGCACTAAAAGTGTTCTTAATCATATACTTATTTCAATACAAGCTTCCAAACTGGGAGGCACATACAAATCTATATGATTTTACCCAAAACATCAGTTTCCAAATGAAATGCAGTGTACATATTTGTTTCTCTACATAACACACCCTGAATGCTTTAAAAAATCAACCTAGAAACATTTTGTAAATCATCACACAGTCTGGCCATTATAAGGATTAGTTTCAAGCAGATAATAATTTAGGAAACTAAGAATTCTCAATCAAAAGTGGGGTTTTTTTTAAGGGTATAAGAAGAGAAGCTTATTTTTCCCTCAATAATGCAGAATGTGTTCTTAGTTTTCATGTAACAAAGAGTTTTCTTAGGTTCTATTTTGAACTACAAGTTATTTTATACTAGCAAATATATCCAGCTATTTTTGGCAAACTGCTCCCTTATGGAGAGTGGAAGACCCACAATTTTGATATAATTCAGCTCTACTCCTACCAACCTTTTGCATCTTAAGTGTTCCACGATATAAATAGTATAATCTTTGAGATCAAAATAAATTAGTTCAGATATTCAGAGTGTGTTAAATTCACTAAATCAGAACTCAGCTCTCTCTCTCAACCCTTTCAAATTTTCTAGGTCTTTAAAAAAACAAAACACTAAAATAGAACAGCCACATTAAAATTCAGAATGTAAAAATGACAGACATGATTTGGTCCCCCCACAGAAGAAAGCAATTTTCCTGCCATGTATTTGGCCATATCTAAGATATGGGCCTGATTCCTTTTATTTGTGGCCTAAATTCATACAAGTTTTTAGATGAGAACTCACATAGCAAAAACTGTGCCTGAGAATACTGTATAAAAGCAGGTAGTAAAAGCTTAATTACCAGTAGCATTATGCTGTCTATATTGTTAAATGTGAACTCTGCAATTAAGATGTAAATTTGGTTGTGAGCAGTGAATTAAAAGAGCTTTGAGATGTAGAAGAAAATCCAAGCATTCTGCAGACACTGAAAAAAAAAAGATTTGTCTATTCAATCTAAAATGAGACATGTAATCATTTTATAATTAAAAAATAAATAAAAAGGCATTTGAAATAGAAACATGATTTTTCTAAAATGGAAGCTAATACTGCATTAGAAAGAAAGAAAAATATCTTTGGTTCAAAGATTACTATTTTCATTTTTGAACAAACTAAAATTCTCAGGGTAATTAATAGATCCAGTTGTACACATTTTTAAACAATATTCCAAAAACAGAGTTTCTTTTTTATTTTTTCTAAAGACTCTTTTTTAAAAAAGAAAGATTATTTCACGTACTCAACCCAGCTTAAAGCACTCAATACATTCAGATTTTGCACCTGTGCAGAATCCTGCACTGTATTCAGTTTCTTTGCATTATCATGCTGTGACAGAACCTGTTTATTACTCCTTTGAAATGGCTTTTTAAAGACAAGATTTGCAGTCAGTTATTTACCGATGGACCTTAAGTCACCGCATTTCATAGGAGTCATCGTTTACTTCCCACAATCTTCTTATTTCCTTTTGGGTACTTATTTGCCCCATTATGAACCACTGGATTTCATTGGTATATATTTTAAACATATTTAGACTCTTCCACGTGTAAGTCTCTTCTGCGCTCACAGAGACACATGTACAAACACAGCGTATCATCCCCACCGATCTTTCACTAACCATATTTCTTCAATGCAAGGAACAGTGTCCACTGAGCTAGCTGCTTTCTGAATGACCAGAAGTATGCTAGTGTACAGACATACATGGATCTGTATGCTTCCCTTTGGGATCAAAGTGTCACCTTTATAAGTCAAGGACCTAAGATTACACCTACTGTCTTAAATCCAGTTTAACCAATTTAAAATTTAAAATAATATCTACTGCACTAAACTTGCAAGACAGCTTCCAGAATATTTTATAGACACGCAGCTTAGTCATCTCCAGAATCTTCCCTAGCCACAGTTTTCTCACCTTGAAGGAGGAAACAGTGGATAATCACAGGATATACACACATCATGAGCGATACTGAGCATAAATCTTTTAGAATCTCAGTGACAAAGGATATGGGGAAAAAATGAAACAAACAAATAGATAAACAGCCTAGAATAAACACATATTGCTAATCAGTCAATACACTTCACAATCTTACCACAAGGAGTCTACCCAAAGCAGGAAAAATGGAACTAAATAAAAGAACCTCTTAGGACTATTTCACAGGGAATATTAATCAATTAGTTAATATCCATCTATTATGCACCAGGCCTTGGGTCCATGCATAGTCTCAATCTCTTTTTCCTTAAACAATGCAGGCACAAATATCCAGACAAGTTCATCCTCAGACCCCAACTCATGCACAGACACCAGCAGAAAATATACTTCATTTCCATTTGAAAGAACAGAATGGCAACAAGCAAAACTCAGGTGCAAACAAAATGTAGCTTCCTGTTTTCCATACCAGAAATTTTACTGTATTTTACTCAGAATCCTTTCCTAAGACATTCTAACAATGAATTCTTCTGTTGCTAAAAGATGATGCGAAATGTTTCATCTTGCCATTATTGCATATTAATAGCTACTTTCAGTTCCCATCTTCCTTTTGTGAAAATTAACAGGACTAATCTGTATTAAAATGCTTCTAGTTGTCACACTATTTTGGAAGCAATTTTTTATATTATATTGCACATCTGTCATTTGTTAAATATTTAAAACTAAACAAGGCATAACAAATTTAGATTTTCAAATCATCTTATAATCTACCTTTGTGGATTTTTCCTCAAGACCATAAACCCTTAAAAAAGCCGTTTAACTCTTTGAACCATCTTGCCTGCTGTCTTTGATAGACTGTGTATAGTATAATGTACCATACTGCAAAAAGCAAGTCAAGACTATTACGAACTACTATCTTAAATGCTTTAAAAAAGCCACAAATGAACATCCCTGTGAAAAGAACCCTGATGGGCACGCAGGAGGCTTAGAAACCAGGATCCCTTCTGCATCCTCTCGTGACTTGGGTGGCCTTGAGCAGATCACCTCATTTACCTATCCCTCTTTTCCTCATCTGTGCATTGGGATTTCTTTTATGCTATAAACCTGCTTAAGAATACACCTTTCCCACTGGGAACGTGAAGACTACTTTTGGAGTCAGTATGACTACTTTCCTCTCTATCACCACCAAACCTCCATCAATTCATCATACCTCATCTTCTGTTGCCTTTCATTTCTAGGGCACAGGCTTTGATATTTAAATTATTGTCTCGATTGGCAAGAAGCAATCATTTCGACTGAAAGTGATCCCTTCCACAGAAGCACTAATAAAAACCTTGCCTTTTGACAAACCTCTTGTCCTATAAATCCATCCCATTCCCAAATTACCAATTCCATGTAAAAAGCCCATTCTCTGGGGAGCAATTACCTCACCTCTGTAACACACCAAACTCTTTTCCCAGTGTTTGTGCAAGTGGGGGGACGCGGGGGTGGGGAGAGGAGAAGAATCAAAGACAGAGAAACTAATAGAGGCAATTCATTTTCTGTTTGATTAATTCAGGATTATTTCACTTTCATTTCATCAAGCTAATAAGATACATAGTAAAATATCAGAAAAGATTAAATTATAAACTACAGTAGCTCCAGTGGGAAAAGTGACTTTAGTTACGCTGTATTTCCAACATACGTACCCTGGTGAAATACCAGATGCATTTTCTAGTATCCTATGAGCTTTCTATAATCTGTATGGCATGTATTTACAGAGCAATAGTTAACATTTTGAGATTATACATTAATAAATGAATTGCAGTTATATTCTTTCCTGAATGTTAAGCACCATGAGCTAAATGCAGAAAACATTCAAGGTCAATGTCCCGTTTTAGACCTTTTCAGGCAGCTGTAATATTATGATAATCAAGCTTAAAATATTCCTATAGAAAGAGTAAATTAGCCTTTTCACTTGAAAGATGATTATGATAAACAATAAACCTAAGAGAGGACAAAATCCCTATTTTTAAAAGCCATAAATTGTTGAGTCAATCATGTGTGTGATACTGTTGTCCAAAATAAAGGGTAGCTTAACTCTGAGAGGACAGGGGTGGGGGGAGTAGTGGAGATGGGGAGGGGGGAGTGGTCAAATACGACAGATTTTAGAATAAGCAATACTTGCTTTGATACTAGTAAAATGATCAATTATCTACCTTAACCACCCCATTCGACATCTATTCAAAGTTAAAAATGCATATGGCTGTGAAACATCAAAAAAACACGAAGTATTTTTTTTCCTGACTTAGAGGACTCTTCAACACTATTTGAAAGTTCTCTTTTCCTATTGTTTCCTTTAACCCTTCCGTCCAAATTTTCAAAGGACCACTAAAAAAAAAAGGAAAGTGAGCTATATAGCATCTGGTGTCCATATAAACAATCTTAGAGGCTGTTACTTTTTTCTTTTCTTTTCTTTTTTTGATGTTAGAACTGTCTGACACACTCTTCTAAGGTTCCTTTTTATAAATGAACACATTTGATAAAAATCTGCTTCCCCCAAGCAGGACAAATTAATTAGGGGTGTGCGTCTGTCATGCCTGGCCAAAGTCAGGAGATGGTGGAAGGCCTCAGCCACTGGGAAGGCCTCACAGCCTGCTCTGGAGTCAGGCCTTGGGCTTGCATTCCAATTGTGAGGCACGAGGCTTTGGCCTAGGGTCATGCCACGGATCTAACTCTCAGTTTCCTTTGCTATTAAATGGGAATAACAGTAAGAACAATCTTGTAAAACTGTTACGGGGATTAACTGAGTGTAAAATAGTTTAGCACCCGTGTCTGGTCCCAGCTGGGGGTGGGGGAGGGGGTACCGCCTGACCGGGTGGGCCAAGCCATTCTGACTTGCGCCAGCTGTCCTAGCTCCATAATTTACAGTACTACCCCTTACACTCTCCAAAGTGCCTCAGTTTAGATAATAAACTTTACTGTCATCATCCACATAGTGAGCCTCCCATAAATGTTAGCCATGCTATTTTTAAATCTCACTAAATGAAAGAAAAAATCTAAAGAAATGGCATTATCCGCTCATTTGGCCTTCATCTTTGAGTAGGAGTTCAAGGTGCTTAATACAGAAAAGGAAATGAAGAGCAAGTATCCCCCCCAGTGAACAGAGCGGTAACCTTGGCCCTAAGAGGATACAAACTGCTTGCTAGAACGCTGCCACGCATATATGGACTCAATATAATGAGAGGGGATGAAAGAAGTTGTCCTCCTTAAAGCTAACCATTGTGTTTCGTGCATGAGTGTGAAGAAGACAGATCTGGAACGCTCAATGATTCTGCTGACTCTCCAGAGCGTTCAACTGGACATTGTTTACCAGAAAGAAGGGGAGAGAAAAACTGCTCCTACTCCTTTTCTCTTCCTTTAAGACATTCTTCCACATCCCTCTAGCCTAGCAGTTCCCTCAATAATGCTGTTGATTTTATTATTATCCCGAGCACAAGCTCATTCACCCAGGAGCTCCTTCGATCAGATATCCCAAGAACTCAATTTCTTTACAAGGCTTTGCTCTTGTTACACTGAATGGCCACTAATCTACAGCAGAACACAAAGTCTGGCTACAGGGAATTACAGAGAGGGAAAGACCACGGGGATTATGAGTCTGACTTGGTTACCTTACAGGTGAGGAAAATGAGGCTCAGAGTGGTTAAGAGTCTTAACCCAAGTTTCACACTCAGGTAGTAGAAAAGCTCATATTAGAAAAGATTACATGTCTCCTCTTTCCAGTGCTTACTTAGTAACAAGCTCCTATTGTTAATCTCACAGTTGTTGACGATATACCAGTGCACGGACCTCCAGCAGAGAGATGAGCCCTCCAAGGACAAAGGTCCCAAGTAAGAGCTAAGGGACATCAGATCCCAAGAGATAAATACTCAAACTGTATACCAAACTGTCCTTTACTTTCTCCAAAAGCTTAGAAAGATAAGGAGACTCACCTATTTAAAAAGAAGTAGGGATGAATTGGTAGAGAGAAATTCTCTCTTTCTTCTCTCCAGGGAATTAGGTGTCCTCTCATAAACACATTTTGACTATCATTTCTTTTAGGGACCTGGTTTCCATTAAGTGGCCACTCCTTTCCCCACCTTAACCCCTCCCTCACCGTAATCTGTGAAGTCGCACCAGCTCTGAGGGTATCCCCGGATACTGAGTGCAAGGGCACTCAGTCCATATTCCCATGGATGTTACAGAAACACAATGAAGATGTCTTCAATGAGTGAATGAAGTAATGACCTATTTTAATACTCAGTGTCTTGCTGCCATATTTAAAGGTTATAATTAGGTTAAATTATTAGAGCAATATAGGAAATTTTAAAAGATGATATGTATATAAAAAAGAAGTCAGTAGAGAGGAGGAAGCTGATAGAAAAAGAGAAGGCAAATGAGAAGACGAGGTCCACCGTTTTAAGTTGCTCCAGCCCTCCTGGACCATTTAGTCTTCTGAGAGATGGCTTTCTTCCTCCTCTATTTTTCTGTTTTCCAAATATTCATATTGACTAAGTATGAGATAATGAAAAACAATACTTATTATTAAAACAATGATGCCACATCAATACTTAAATCTATGCCCCTCACCAGGGTAACACAAAAACATTTTCTCATTTAACCTGACAGCTTTTAAAAATCACCATACCCCAGATATGTCCTGCAAACCAATACTTTTTTATAAAAGCATTCAAAAACGGCTCTTATATACAACACAAAAATTTCTATATTAAGGATTCCGGGATTCCCTTGGTTAAATGTTGACAAGGCTCCCATGAAGAATGGCCACAGAGCTCCATTTCTTCGCGGCATTATGCTGGAACGGTGCTGAATACTGAACACTTTCAGAAAGGAGGTGGATTTCTCTTCTTATGGGAGAGGAAGAAGGGAATTAATTAATCAGCAGAAAAAGACAAAGGGCTTGCCTTCAGGCCACTCTCTTCCTCTCTTTAATGCCTGTAATTCTTTCACCGAGTCCTGCATATTCTGTTTGGTGGTTTCATTCCAAGACCAAGACACTGATGAGAACATTTCACATCAAGGAGAGACAAAAACTTTTCTAGAAAACCAGACTCTGGATGCAAAAGAGAGTGAGACAAAGAATTCCTTCCCCCTTTGCCTTATAGATTAAAATAACAGGAATGGAAAAAAAATAAATAAATAAAATAACAGTTACGGTGTTGGGGGAGGGGACATGAGGACAAGAATCACTCTGAAACCCAGGGGTCTTATCTCACCTGTGGTTTGTCACTAAACACACAGCTATTTGTGTCAGGAGCTTTATCCAATCAAATTTTGTGTTACAGAAAAGCAAATAACATAATTAAAGACCCCGTTTTTTTTTAATAGTTCAGTTACCACTTGAATTAGAACATTAAATAAATCAAAGCCAATTTTCATCAGTGAGAAAAGAAACAGATTAATTCACCCTTGGATAAATTGAAACTCTAAACAAAGAAGTAAAATTTAGCAAAGGAAGAAGATTTTTTAAACTTTATATTTTTAAAATATAACCAGCTAGGGAAGTTTAGTGGTTTAGGAAATTTTTTAACTATAATTAATAACTAGAATACACTTTTCTTTTCTTGGCTCTAATTTGACATTAACAATGCAGTTTCACGGGGCGCCTGGGTGGCACAGCGGTTAAGCGTCTGCCTTCGGCTCAGGGCGTGATCTCAGTGTTCTGGGATCGAGCCCCACATCAGGCTCCTCTGCTATGAGCCTGCTTCTTCCTCTCCCACTCCCCCTGCTTGTGTTCCCTCTCTCGCTGGCTGTCTCTATCTCTGTCAAATAAATAAATAAAATCTTTAAAAAAAAAAAAAAACAATGCAGTTTCACACATGCATCTTTTGTTCCTCACAACAATACTGTGGGGCAGTTAGAAACTATATTATTATTATCCCCATTGTATTGATGACAAAACTGAGGTCCAAGAGTTTATTTGCTTGCCCAAAGACATTTCCGTTGTTAGGTTGCAAAATCAGAACCTGAATTTCTTGTTTTTTAAATTCCACTTGTCTTGCCCTCCTAATCTTAGGTGGTTTCCTTTAAGTTTTGTGACATCCTCTTAAAAAGACACAAGGGAGTACAGAAAAGCACTCACCAGTACACAATTTTGCTCCCCAAAATAGTTTTGTTTTAGGAAAGTGAAATAAAGCTACTCCTACCAGTTGTACACCTTAACCCTTCCTTTCTTGCTGAAGACACACACACTTTTTGGATGTGTGATCTGTAAGTTTCCCAGGATAAACGCATACCTTAGTAGTGAGAATGTAAAATACGGAAAGGGAACCTGAGGTCTCCATCTCCCTTCTCCATCACTGATTTCACAGAAAGGTTGGTACAGCTCTCCATTCATTAGTTTCTCTTCCCCAAGTTTCAGAGTAATATAACTATAGTCTAATTCTAGAATATCTAAGCCAAGGAACAAAGATGACTAAGGAGGAGCAAAACAGAAGCAATGGCATTTTTTTAAATTAAAATTTAAAATCAACCTATTTGGAAAATTTTCAAGATTTCATCATTAATAAAAAAGAACTATAATCACTCATAAAACGTAACAGCTCTATAAACATCAGTGTTCTCATCAGGATTATTCTATTTCATCTCTCCAATCTTTCCAGAAGTCTGCAGAAGGGGCGTGCACTGCATACTGCCAGGTGTCTTGGGCCTGGCTATATTACAGCTGGGAAGATCTTGAAGGAAGCACGGCCACATTTTGTTTCCTCTATTAGCAAAGATGATTAAATGAGACAGTATGAGTTTTAATGGGTTCTTTCTGAGGTCAGAGCCTCCCAGTTTGGCCCCACCATTGGCTTCATTTCCATCGATTGAGCAGTTAGGCCTATTCAATTATTCAATCCCAATCAATACTTTGAGATGTCTAGTATGTAAATGTAAACATTTCGTTTATTTCTACCAGATTTAATTCATATGCTCTTACTGTGTGAGAAAGTTAACATATTTATAAATAAACCATGTGGCATTGCAAAGAAAGTATTCCTTTCTTTGTAATCCTGGCTGTCACTTAGCTACAATGCTTAGCAACACAATTTACAGAGTACACAGAACACCCTTCCGATCCTTGGAGGCCAGGGGAGATGTCTCCTCTTTCCAGGGGTCCCCTGGCTGAATCGGTGGCTTGCTCCTCTGTGTCCCATAATGCTTTGCACTATCGACGTTCTCTAACTGGTTTATATCAAGGTAGGTTGGTTTGTACTCTCTGTGTTCTCCATTTACTAAACTACTTTTTTTTTTGTAAGATTTTATTTATTTATTTGACAGAGAGACAGCCAGCGAGAGAGGGAACACAGCAAGAAGAGTGGGAGAGGAAGAAGCAGGCTCCCAGCGGAGGAGCCCGATGTGGGGCTCGATCCCGGAAAGCCGGGATCACGCCCTGAGCCGAAGGCAGACGCTTCAGGACTGCGCTACCCAGGCGCCCCTCCATTTAGTAAACTTCTTGATGGCTTTTATTCATCTGTGCAGTGCCTAGTACTGTAATCTGGACATTTAGGCTCAATAAATATTTGCCCAAGAAATTGATGATTTTGGCCAAAATCATCACATTCATGCTGTTTGATTTTTTATTTTTATTTTTTGTAATTGAGTTTCTGCATTTCTCTGAAGAAATCCTGTCAATATTTTAATGGGTCTAATATATTTAGTCTTTCAGAATTAATTATTCACTAAATGAAACTGTATTTAGACTTCTGAGAAAAGAAGTGTTGTTATTTTTTAATTCCTGTCCCTCTCTTGCCCTGTAGATAGGAGAAAATGTTGACTGTGTTTCTCAGTATTTTATTCTTTTTTTTTTTAAGATTTTATTTATTTATTTGAGAGAGAGTATGTGAGCAGGGAGAGGAGCAGAAGGAGAGGGAGAGAGAGAATCTCAAGCAGAGTCCCTGCAGGCTCGATCTCATGACCCCAAGATCATGACCTGAGCTGAAATCAAGAGTCGGATGCTTAACCGACTGAGCCACCCAGGTGCCCCAGTATCTGTTTTATTCTTAAAAAGGGGTTGCACAGTCATGACAAAACCCTGCCCTGTCCCCACCCTCACCACAGAAGACAACGTCTAGAACAATTGTTTCCTAGTTTTGAATCATATTTAAAATCATGTTCATAAATAAATCTACGTCCTTATGTAGCCCTGCCTGGTCTCAGGTGACTGAATGATTTACTTAAGAGCTTGATTTTCTGGGTCATTATATCCATCTCTTCTTGAGAAAGAGAATAAGAAGGAAAATTCCAAAGTGGTAGTTTCTAGTGTATTAATGAGTAACCTTTCTAGACTATATCATTCACCCAGATCTGATGCTTCTAAAGAGTTAAACAATATTTTAATACAAATATTGATCCCCTCAAATTAATATCCGGTTGCTTTACAGGTTAAAGAGTAAAAAAAAATCTCTGAAGTTCCCCAGTCTTGCCCAGAGAAGTGAGATGTGGTAGAAATAACGCATAAGAAACAATGATTCTTCTCAGTCATCTGTAACCTTGGCCTTCGCATTTCATCTCACGGGCCTTCAATGAAGAATGGGACCGGACTCGTGCAGGAGCAGAAGTGTGGGTCCCAGATTCGCAGAATGTGCATCAACTGAAAGCTGGTCAGCAATGCAAATTCTCAGGCCCCACAGGCTGGAGGTTGCAGGTTGGAACCAGCAATCTCTTTTAATAACCCCTGGAAGAGATTCTGATACTTGCCAAAGTGTGAGAACCACAGGGCTAGAGAATCACTATTTTTTTTTCCCCTAAAATTCTTCAGCAGCAGCCTCAGGAACACACAGAGCTTCCATCATAACGAATTGCTCAGAATTCACTTTGTTATTCACCTACTGCCAACCAGGCTTTTTAAACTTCGTGTGTCAATGCACTGAGTCTGATGAATCAAGTCCTACAACAACAAAAGCCACAATAAATACATAAATAAACTGCCTCGGACTCCTCTGGCTAATTTAAAGATAGGAATGTGGCTCCTGAGCATTCAGAAAACTCTAAATTCGTGTGTTGGTTTTTCTTCGTGTATGCTCACTTGTTTCACTCAGCTCTTCCTCATTCAAGATCTGAAGGAAAAACCTAAAAATCCTGAGAGACAGATACGGTGACGGGACAAGCTATAGACACCGGGTTCCTTCCTTCCTTCGAGTCTGGCTTCGGCCATGCTTTAGCTGGTGGGCTGGTGGGCTGGTGGGCTGGTGGGTTGACCCCCTCTTTTTTAACACGGTGATGATTCTAACCACGTGTTGTTAAGAGGATTAAATGAAATGGTCTATGCAGCCGTGGTTTCAACCTTTGAAAAAGCGTGATCACCAGGCTGCACCTCAGCCTATTAATTTATAATCTCTAGCATCAGGAGCTTTTAAATCTCTCCAAGTGCATTCAATAGGGAGACTTCTTCAAACTACAGAAGCCTCGGTCTCACCCATCGCTGAGTCGGAATCTGAGGGTGGCATCCACACAGTGGTGTTTTGGGGAAAAGGTCCACTGGTGATTCCAAACTGCAGCCCAAGTTGACAAAAAGAGAAAAGAAGGTGAAGGTGAGCATTACCTCAAGTGGCTTAAGTCAACCTGAAAAGCATCCTGGGCCTCAGCTTTCATGTGATGTTTATAAAATGTAATGAAAATTAAGTCCATTACATTCAAGCATCTAGGAGAAAAAAAGGGACCCATACAATGTTTATCACTGAGATGCTGAGTATTATTTAAAAGTATATTCTAACACTGTGCTTCAGAATAAAAACAGATGTGAAATGGTTAAACAGAATATTAATACGGTATCATGAACAATAAAATTTAGTTGCTTTTCATTTTCTTCCCTATATTCTTACGCATTACTTGCAAGGTTTTACAACGAATGTGGATTATGACTCCAACAGATAATAACAAATGGAAATAAGAGGGTGTGTTGAGGGGGGGAGTGCTAAATGGATATACCAGATGCCAGATCTAAGAGAGGGGGGAAATCAGCTCATTTATAAATAAAATTCTAGAACTTTCAAACTGCTGGCAGACTCCTGAACACGCATGCTCACATTTCACTTTTCTCTGCTTTTCCCTGTTCCTTCTGCTTAGCAAAATCCTACTTATCCTTAATACTTAGTTCACCCTGGGGGGTCAGGGAGGCTTCTTGTAGAACAGAGACCCCAGCATCTTCTCTCATCGCCACTAACCAAATGCTATTGACGTTTTCCTCCTAGTTGTCTGATTCTCCCAGGACTATCAGCTTCTCGAGAATAAAACTGCGTCCTGTTCATCTTTATAAATAATCCCAGCTCTTAGGACAAGTGCACAAAAGGTGATCTCCAAAGACTCATTAAACTGAACTAAAAAGCTGCCTGGCTGTGGAAATAGAAAGGAATTCCTAAAGTGGCAAGAATAAGATGTCATGCGATTATAGCTTTATTTTTTTTAATAACACTTAGCGAGGAAGATTCCTATACATAAACTGTCTTCCATGATCTTCCGGACTTGCTACTTGAGGTTAAGCGACAGAGCTGCCAAGGACCCTTGCCCAGTGGATTTCCTGGTAGGTGCTTTGAAATGCTAATATCTGATTCTCCAGGGGCTGACACCAAGAGTCTACAGCGCCGGTTCTCAAAGGAGAGCATCAGTATTACCTGGAAACTGTTCATGTAAATTCTCAGGCCCCACCGGGGGAAACCGTGAGGGTGGGGCCCAGCAATCTGTGTTTTATCACAATTTCCAGGTGATTTTAATGCATGCTCAAGTTTGAGACCCAGTGGCCCAAACAAAAGCATTTAGAAGAAAAATGAAAAAGCAATCTCCCTGTTCCACCTCTTTTCAAAGTCGATTTCCCTACTATGGCTCTTCTATATCGATGGAAACCCCAACTCATGAGCAAGTGAACAGACCAAGACACAGCGAAACCTAAAATTCCCACCTCTGGCCCCTCCGGAGAAGGAGGTTTAATGCAAATGGCAAACCTGTCCCTTTTCTATAGTCTATCAGACAGACGCCTTCATTCTTCCCTACTTTCGCTGCAGATTGTCTTGTAAATGTGGCCACAGCCACGTCTTTGGTCCTGAGTCTGACTCCTGACCTCGGGAATGTTGGCCCTTCCCTGCCGAAGAACAACCCCCTGGATCACTGACTTGCTATTATTTTATGCTTAATAGGCCTGACCTGTGCAATATTTTTCATCAGGCTACAGTCCTATCTCTCAATTCTCTATTTTGAATGAATACCGATTTTGTGACACGAAGTCTGCTATATAATGAAATGCAAACAATGAAAAGGCTAAATCAGTTTACAAAAAATCTATTTGTCAAACAGCACGGGGATGTTCCCAATTTAGTCTGGGCAGTTCACGCAGCTCTCGATAAGGGAGTTAAAATGTAGCTGTGCGCCGAACGAAAATAAAGGTCTGCACCACAGATATATTTTCCTTTCAAAAGTCTTTGTTGTAACTTGTAGCTAATTAAACGCCTTACACCAGAGACGTACGCGCAGCAAAAGGGGAGACTTTTCTTACAAGGGAGCGAGGGTTAAGAGAAGAGAGCAACCCTAGCTTCCCACATACCGCTCCTTATATACATTTACATTTCTATACAGCTTCATCAGCCTGACAAAAAAAAGCACAAGGGGAGGCCTTTTTTGTTCAATTTTGGATTTAGAGAGATTTCTAAGGCCTGCAAAGGAATGTACTTAACATGATAAAAAAAGAAGAAGGAGGAAACAGTAACCCTGTCTTAGATGCTGTGGAAAAATAATGCTTTCCACATACCTTCCTATAAAACCAAGAGAATAACTAAAAAATTATCAAGAACTTAAAGGGTTCAAATGTTTATTGGTAACTATCTTCCTTGCCCCAGAGATGATTTGCAGGCAAAGGTGTTCTGTATTACACTTGACATTTATTGGAATGGCTTTGAAATTTACCATCTCACATTTACCAACGTGAGATCTTACATATATTGACACTCCTAAATTTTTCCACCTTCTAAATTAACTTTCCATTGGACAGATTTTAAAGTGTTAATTTTCAGTAGAAATTTTTTTAATCATATGAGAAACTGATTCTCCACCGTAACTGGCACTGACTTATCACACCCCTTACCCTGTGTCTTTTCTCTTCTTTCACAATCTTGTCCCCAATATGGGAAGACTGTCCAATGTAATAAAATCGCACTGGAGAGAAAAACAGAACACTGTGTAGAGAGCGAGCTGTTCCTAGAGAACTAAAAGCTGCCTCTGGGACCAGTGTAATTTATAATTACTTCTTTATACCTGTTCACGACCCTGTGTCACTACACACGTGGATTTCCACAACCCTGTCCCAACATGCCTGCACACCGCCCCCCCATCATTTTGTCACCCGGAAACTCAGAAAGCTCTTCTCCCTGGAGGCATAGCTTATCCTGTCATCCCTTTGTATTCTCATTTCCGTTTGTACCTAATTTTATTTCTCCCGTTAAACTGTAAACTCCCTGAAGGCAAGGAACCCTGCCTTGCTCATCTGTGAATGCTTGGAACACAGCTCAGGGACAGACAGAAGATGTTCAATAGCTGTTTACTAAATGAATGAATGAATGCAAGTATAGCAGGGCCCCTGCCTACTGAGCTTTGAATTATCACTGTTACGAGGAAGAGTAGGTTTTACAACCCTTCAGTCATCGAAGAAATAACCACACTTTTGCAGATAAGTGATGAAAATAAATATGTAAGTCTTTCTAAGACCTACTGGTTCTATCATGAAATCATCTCTATATTCTCAAAGTTAAATTCCAAGTGCCCGAATCCCCTAATGAGTGGTTTAACTGGTCTCCTCTCTACTTCTCTGCTTCTTTCTCATTCAACTCCTATGCTGTTCTCAAGCACTCTGTCCCATGTTTTCCATTGCTATGGAACAAAATCACGATTCTGGTAACCCAAAATTCAGGTCTGTTCACAATCTGACATAATCCTCTTTCCTGGAATATTTCTCATAATTCTGCTTCAAAAAACCTAGGTATACCAACCTCCACTTAACCTGAACGTCTGGTAAGCACTCCTACTTGCGGGATTTTTGCTCCAGCTACTCCCACTACCCCCATGTAATGCTCTTCGTAGATGCCATAGGTCTTTACAAAGCAGGTAAGAGCCTTAGAAAGGACGGAACCAATTCTACCTGGAAGACAGGAGGAAGGAGACAGGTTTTCTGAGCTAAGCCTTAAAAGATGGTAGGAAAGATTCAGGGTAGGTGAAACAGTCTTTAATGACAGAAGAGAAGCATAGAATAACCCTTCTTCAATGGACTGTAAGCTCCTTGAGGACAGGAACTGTCTATTTCATTTTAATCGTCCCTTTCAGAGTGCCTTGTATATTTGCCAGTTGACCGATAAATATTGATTTAATGAGCCTTTACCCATTCCTGCACTAACCCTCTCTAAACCTTTAATATGCTATCTTGCATATAGTAGGTACTCAATAAATACCAGTTAAATGAATGACTGATCTCTTAATCTCTCAGTTGTTGAAAAATTCAAAAATGAGAGGTGTGAATAAAATTTCAGTTACTAGGAAAAAAAAACTTACAAAGAAAAATTAATGGTTGGGAACACAAAATATGCTTATTTTGTTGACACACCAAAAATAAACTCCATTTAAAAAGTAGTTAAAATGTTGTGTTCACATCGCCCTCTGGTGTTGGACTCTCCCAGACAACAAAAAAACCTCAAACTTAACAGTTTTGGGGAGATTTCACCTCAAGAAAAGAGAGAGTTCTACCTTTCCTGATAAATGCAAAATGTAGCACTGAATGAGAAGTGTAGTGTGTCTCCCCTTTGCTTCAGTTGTTAAAGACTGAATTCTTAATTCCCACAAGGTATGGAGCCCCCAGTCTACATGGTCCATGGCATGATTTCCTCCTCTGGTCAAAGTCACAGCCTCACGGGGAAGAGCCATTAGAGACCCATGCACTGAAGCTGCTAGCTGTATTACAGCTACCTGTAAAAGGTGTGCTTTCAGACCAAAGACATGACTTTGCACTGTAGCATACAGTGAAAGCTCATCGCTTTGCCAAATTTGCTAAGTATGAGAGAAGTCGTTGAGCCCCGAACGAAAGTTATAAAACGGGCACAAGCTAGTCATTTGCTATGAGTGGCAGGCATGTGCGCCAAGGTGGCAAAGATAACACACCATCCTCAAAGTGACTCTTAGTATCATGGAGAGAACCCCGGAATAAATAGCTCACTCACAAAACCGTTTCTCTGGCTGTGGCATACAATTTTGTAAATCCCTCATATTAAAAATACAAAGTTATTGGTCTTCAGGGTATTTAATTTAAAAGGTTGGCTTACATTTTCCAAAAACAAAGAGGGTATTTGAAGGAAGTCTTAGATCCAGAAACATAAACTAGAAGCAGATCTTGGCACGATTCCTTTTAAGAGTTTGCCTAGCAGGCTGCTAGCCACCCATTGCCAGCATCGTCCCCATCCTCCTCCTCCTCGTCACCATCCTCATCACGGGCATGGGGATCATGGTCAATGTTGCTAAGTGTCACGAGTTTATGGTACGCTAGGGCTGTGCTCAGCATTTCTCAGAGTTTAGCCCTCCTGAACTTGACAATAATCTTAATAATATTCCAGTTTTATTGATTAGGAAACCGAGGCCTCATCCCACTCCCGGGACACCTGACTGGTGCTCTTAACCATCCTACGTCCAACTACTAGGTACCAGACCTTCCTTTACTTGCGATTGTTCTGAACGTGGTACCCCACGGAGCGTGGGTCTGTTCCTTTATTCTGCATCCCTCTTTTCATCTAAGGTGCTGATAGGAAGGTTTGAAAGGGTTAAGGGTTTAGGAGAACAGAGCTGAAGGGATCAATCTCTGCTGGAGAAGGAACCATGGTGGCGTAAGAAATGCATTGTCTGCTGGAGTCGCCTTTACTTTGTGCCTAAACAAATGGCAAGAAAATAAGGAATACCAAACTTCAAGGCATCAGATCAATTTATTTATTTATCCTATACTTGGCAAGCATTTATCACATTGTTGTTAGCACCGTACTAGGTGCTAAACAAAATATTTACACACAAGAGAAATGTAAGCCTACATCTTGTCCTTAGAAAGTAAACATCAACCGTACAATATTCATAGAGTAACTCATTTGATGTTTTAATCAAATCTTTTACTCCATCTGAATCTAGCCCTGCATGCTTGCGAACGCATACAGACACAGACACGCCCCTCTGAACACACTCCTGAAAGCAAAGGCTCAATACTGCTAGGAATCCACAGATTTTAGCCAAAGACTTTCAAAATACAGACAACAATTAAAAAGTAAGTTTAAGAAATGCACACAACACAGGACTTATAGAGGTTACTTCCACGTCTCACCATCTTTATTCCTGGCAATGCACGCTGTGTTACCTATGAGTAGTCTCTTTTTGGCTACAAATGTGTCCCATCTTCCATCTGTTCTTCTAGCAATATTGCTGGCCTACTGCCACTGGAGCTTCATCAGCCTTCATGATGTCATTTGACTAGATTTTCTCTAGTACCCATTTGTTTCACTCTCCAGGTGAGATCAGGCAAGTATATTTTTCTGTAGTTCCCTGAGCAGGTTTTAATTTTGGTTCCATATTAGCAAATGTCTCTGTTTCTGCTCTATTTACCAAAGCTTGCAGCCTATTTTGTTAGGGTCAAAAAGAGAGTCTAAAGTTCCTCCAGAAATTCCTGGCTGGCCTGTCTGAGGACTCAGTACAGGACCTTACTTTCCCTTTTTATAACCGGATGTCACTTAGAGGAAGGTCTGGGAAAGATACCACTCTGTGACTTTTCTCATCTGCTTTTGAAGTTTGCTTTTCCTTCTTTCATTCATTTCATAAATGTTGCCCCAGTATCTGCTCTGTTCCAGTCGCTGGGCTAGGCAGAGGAATCTTTACCCTCTTGTGGTGAAAGCTGAGGTGTTTCCCCTTGCCATGTGCTCTAGGCCCCTGCAAAAAGTCATGCAAGCTGCTTGGGCTACTGGTTGGGAGGTTGCATGACCTTCATAGGTCAGCGTTGCCCTTAACTAGGAATTTGTCCTTGGCTGAGTTACTGAACCTCTCTGTACTTAGCTTCCTCATCTTTGAAAGACAGACTCAAGAGTGTGGCTATTATTTTTTAATTGTATTATGGTGACTTATATTTATATTTCAGCCTTCGTTATACGGCAATCATCTGTGTATTAAACTCATTCTGTAAATTGTAAAGAAATATATAAATATTAAGTGGTATTATTATTTGATATAGGTTTCAATAAGTTTTACAGTGGAGTTTTTGTCAAAGAAAAACAGAAAACATTTGTCGAGCTCCTCCTATGTCTCATGCGCTATGTTGTGCACTTTACATATATTATTTTGTTCCGCCTCAAAGAAGTTCAATGAGATAAAAATAACAATAGCCTCCTCTTACTGTCTAATTTAATATTAATAATATATATAGATTTTATCATGATTCCATTTTGTGAAGAAATGAAAAGAAGGAAATGAAACTCAGACATTAACTTACCCAAGAAAACCCAGACACTAAGTGACAGACCCAGGATGTGACCCCAGGACCCTCTGTCACTAGAGGCTGTGCTCTTTTGCCGTGACACATGCTTTGCATGGAAGGGAGGAATGTAAGGTGGGCCCCAGGGAGGCTGATTAAAAGAAAAAGAAGACCAAACTGATCAAGCACTGCTACTTATAGGCAAAATCATCTAATGGACAGAAATTACTTTTCACGTGTATAATGTTACATCCCACTTTGGTGCCCACAGAACTGCAAGCTGAAGAGATGTCGAAGCCAACTTTTAGAAGAATTCTTTGCTTAAAGTTCTTCATTTTCACAGCAGTTTTTTTCTTGTATGATAACAGAGCAAGAATTGATTGGATCAAATTGGAAAATGCAGACAGATTGTATTAATTTTTTTTTTTAAGATTTTATTTATTTATTTGACAGAGAGACAGCCAGCGAGAGAGGGAACACAAGCAGGGGGAGTGGGAGAGGAAGAAGCAGGCTCATAGCAGAGGAGCCTGATGTGGGGCCCGATCCCATAACGCCGGGATCGCGCCCTGAGCCAAAGGCAGACGCTCAACCGCTGTGCCACCCAGGTGCCCCAGATTGTATTAATTTTTAAAGGAATCACTTGGAAGATGATATCATTTACTTCTACTCTGTTGCTGACAATTGGCCTGTATAAATAGACGGGCCTGGGGTGAACTTCGGAGGAAAGACTGAAATTACCCACCGGGTCTTCACCCCCTAACGTGGAGATCTTACAGAGTTGTCACACGCTAAGTAAACGAGAATTGGTCCCTGATGCCAAAAACTGCCTACTTATCAAATAAATGAGCCGCGTGTATGCGCGCACGTGCGGACACCATGCCCCCCCCCCCACGCCACACACACACCATTCTGCTTTCCTTTGTGTCATCCTTATTCGCATAAAACTCTGGACATTTCCCTTAACACAGCTTCATTTCACTTAAAATTTTTTTCTTCAACATATCCCAAAGGCCTTGGATTATCATCAGTAATTATCAGCAGGATGTAGCAAAGGACACCTCATCTAAGAACCCATGAAACTGGCTTCATGGGATTGATACATCTTCTAGGCCTCCTTGTTTTATTTTGTTCATTTCTAGCACACACTTATTGCTTTTAAAGCTTCCCAAATCCTCGTACATGCATAATCTCCTTTAGCCCCTTTACCTATTTGTGAAATAAATAGTATTAGTTTTCCAGTCCCATGGATTCTGAAACAAACACCCTGAGAGGTTAAACTGCCTTGAGCGTATCAACTTGTAAGTGCCAGAGACAAACTCCAAAGCATGGCCCCAATTCTACCACACTTCCTCTTTCTGTTCCAGCACCTTCTTCATTCCCCCAGCCCATTCCGTGGCATGACCACAGATAACATGACACCAGTGTTCCCATACCTTTGTCCCCCGTGCCAGGTCCTCAGGAGATCATTCGCACAGCTCTGTTCTCTGTACGCTCCTTTATATCATCACAACGCTATGTAATGAAAGGGCTGAATCCCTGTCCCCTCCCCCCACCCCGCCCCCACCAGCAGAGTTTCTCTCTGATTTCTCCAGATATCCCTGATACAGGAATGTAGAAGAACTGGACGTAAAGGCACAACGACTGCATTTCCTTCTAAACTAGGTTATCATGATTTTGTCAAACATTTTATAGACACTTAATACCAAAATATCTAGGGGTAGTTTCTCTCCAATCCCACTTCTACTATGAACAATTTGTGTCGCTTTGGACCAATCATTCAGTCTCTTTAAGCCTCAGTTTACTGATTTTTATAGTGAGAGAAATGAACCAACTTCTACAGAGTCTTTTTTAAACACGACAACATGACTAATTTACGAAAATGGTATTTGGTATAATTCAAGGAACATCAGTGTTCAAGAGGCAGGCAAACAAACAAACAAACAAAAACCCATGAAAAAAACCACACGATTAATGACTGGTGTCCTATCAATTTCACCCTTATTTTGTATATAATGTTGCTTATTCCATCAACTCCATTTGGCTTCAGTTTCCTGCAAATGAACTAGAAAGGGGATTTTATAAAGATTAAATCTATGATGTTGGTAATGTGCACTTTGAATAATAAATACTCCTGAAATAGAGTCCTTATTCTTAAAAAAAAAACTTAAATATGTGTGCTCCAATAAGACCATATTGGGGTATAATTGTTGATTTTCAAATATAGTTTAGAAAAGAAAAGGCTTTTTGAAGCACAGGGTAAAGCTGGAATTTATCACCAAGAACAGACTCTCAATTCACCTGCAAATGTACACCCTTGATCAAGGCCTGCCCAGAACAGTTACAAGTAACACATTTTTTAATCCACATTACCCATCAGGAAAGAAATGGACATTTTGTGATATCAGAATGCCGAACTACTCTAATTTGGTGGAGACCTCATTTTTTATCCCGAGTTAGAATAGGGAAAACATACAAAATGGTCGAATGTTTTCCCAAATGCAGAAGCAAACACTTCCCCTGTAATTTCCAAAAACTTAAAATGCAGCCTTCTCTCTCTCTCTTCTTTTACTATCAGTACCAAACCAAGAGTCTGAATATTAATAGAACTATTTGTATAGGCTGTTTTCCACCTTAATGCAGATTTTTCAAATTTCTTCTGCAATTTGCTCTATCTAAACACACAGGACCGTCTTAGTTTTTCTCTGGTGCTTGCTCAGAGCACACTGTAGGTTCACGAACTTTTTGTCAATTCCCAATTTCCTACTCCTTATGGGGCGATATAAGTCATCCCTGTGTTTATAAAGTGATAGGATTTAGAAGGGTATTGTAGGGTCAGCCAAATGTTTCAAACTCACTTGATACTAGTGTTGCTATTGAGAAGGGCGATCCAGAGCATAGCCAGGAGAGCAAATCTACCCCTGAACAAGGTGGACTTCACAAACTAGAAATAATCATGAGATGTGGCATCCATGTATGGTCCGCTGGAGTGTGGATAACCTTGCAGACAAGGACGGTGACCCCTCCAACTATGTGTATGCTTACGTGGTGGCATTCATCAGTTGATTATTTTCAAAATAGGAAAGCACCTGCTTCCATCAAATCTTTCATCCATCCCTTTTCATTCTAATCAGTTACATGCTCTTCACCCCCCTGCATTCTGTTGCTGGCACTTATGCAGGAGGGGGAGCAAACGAGAGATATCCAACAGCAGTCTGTTTGCAGGGGACTTGCACAGCAAATGTGTCTAAATACTTTTTTTTTTTTTTTGCACTGTTATGCCATCACTTAAGGATCAATTAAGCAGCCTCTGTGGCAAACTGCTGTTCAATGACCGGTGCGGTCCTGTGCACCCGGGCAAACAGATGCTGCTGACCAACATCGCCCATTGTTTGTCGTGTCTCTCAGGTTCCCTAAGACCTCACCGATGGCACCTGTTAAAGCCGCTTCTGCTAAGCTGTTCTGCATTTGTCTGGCTGGATTTGGACTTCCTGGATCTCTGACTGAATACAGAGTGATTAGAAAGCCCAGTGTTTGGCAACAAGCACGCCGGGGAGGAACTGTGTGTGGGTCTAAAGGAGCACAATGTGTTCTTCATAACTCCGCGCAGGGAGCGCCCCGCTCCATCCCCAGGCTGTGGAGATCAAAATGGTCTCTGCGGTCCTCAGCTGTTTAACGGCAGCTGGTTAATGTAATTCCAGATGATCTGCTTGAATGAAGTTGTCATTCTTGAAGCGATCTTTAATGTAGGAAAACACATAACTGAGCAATGTTAATTTTAATGTTAAGTGAGTTTAAGAAAAGTTTCCACTGCCTTTTCCGCTGTATTTTCCATATTGACAACAGAGAAAAAACATCTTTGAGGAATATACATCGAGCTGAGGAGCATGTGTTTTTCTGTCAAAGTTAAATGCTGATGTGTAAAGAGAGGTTCGCCAAAACCAAAAAAAAGGAAGCATGATGAAGTTAGTAGAACTTTCCCATTATGAACCTTGTCTTCATCATTACTAAATTTACAATGCAGCTTCCCTTCTGTGGGAAGAAACTCAGAGCGCTAGGCCAGAAAAAAAACATACTCAATACATTTCGTGTTTTACACATTTGGACATTAGTGCTCTGATGTTGCAAAGGTGACCGCAAATCAATCGGTTTCTTCCTCCCCTCCTTCTTCTCTCCCTCCTTTCCTTGTTCTTTCCTTCCTTTCTCTACTGATTGCCATCAATTACAGTTTGTAGAGAAGTCTGTGTACGAGGCAAAAACGCCTGGTCTGTTCAGGCAATTCTGCAGTTCTCTTGCTAACAACAGAGGGCAGTGATGCTTCTAATCTGGCAGACGTATCCCCTCGGAGAGAACAAAATAGCTCCTCTACTCCCGGCTTGGCTTCCAGTGCGCCAACCTCTCAGTACCACATTCCCTTTGCCGCAGACATTCTCTCGCTCCCCGAAGAAAGCTGCCTTTATTCTTTGTCTATTAGTCTATATTCTACTTCTAGTTTTCAAAGCACTGCTTTAAAAAGCTGTTATTCGGTAATAGCCTGTGATCTTTTTTTAATATCTCTTGGCTTTTCTGATTATGAATAGCTGTTCTCAAAGCATTTCTTCTTACCTTATTGCTCTTCTTCCTAACCCCATTTAAATGCAATTCATTCAGAGATTATGCTACCGCTGGCATCTTGGCTTAAAAAAATGAAAGCTCCATAGGCTGTGACCCTTTAATATATGTTCCAGCAGCCCACTGTCCAGTGAGATAGTGGTTACCAAATATCAGACACTGACAAGTCAATGGGTGCCCGGCCACCACCTGCGGAAGAACACACTGTAGGTATAATTCTTTACTGTAGAAGCTATTTACCTCCTTTTTTTTTAGACTCAAAGCCATAACAATTTAAACTGTTTCAATTGAAGCAAATGAGATGCGTCATCCATTTCCCTGATGTGCTTTCAGTAAAGAAGAAAAGCCTTCCTAGACCTTAAATACCTTAAGAGAGCGCTCTATGTTTAACCGTTTTCTCACCATAAACGCTCACATCGCCTAATCAGGTAGGACTCTTATCATTTTGCACTGAATGGTTCATAAAAACATAAAATTCCGTTTAGCACCACTACCCGCCCTCCTCACCCACCCCTGTAACATGCTTATCCATCATTCTCGTTGCTATTCAAAGAAACAGATTTATTTCTCACCCTGGAGTTGGGAATTTTGGCATGCCAGATTGAAAATGTACCCAACACCAAGTAGAGGATGGGTTATTCTTAGTCTCCTTACACGCTCAAGAGAAAATGGGGCAGCTTACGCCTCTAAATCGAGCAAAGTTCTTTGGAAACTATGACTTCAGCTATAGCCAGATCTGCAAGGCCTTTGTCATATCATAAAAAGAACTGGGATCACGAACGATAGGAATCGTACCTCCAGTACAAGAGACGAAGGGACAAGATCTTAGGGATCGTAAGGAGGGGTTCCAGAGTTATCACCGTATTCATTGTGTGTCAGATTTTTTTTTTTTTAAGTTTTGCTCACGGAAATGAGAGAAATTCCTCCAATGTCTTTGTGATGTCTATGATTTGTAGTGCAAAAGGCAGCTGCTGACATTTGGTGGGGGTATTCTGCCTCAGCCCAGATGTGCAAACCCCTTTCATTGTTTCTGTCCTGTTCCTTTCATCCACCCTTCCTTCTCCCTCCATCCCCCAGGCCTAGGCATCAGGGCCTGTGAGAGACAAGTTATCTCTAAAGACACAACCTACAAGTGCAGCTAAGACGCTTGCTGCCCCTTCCTTTAGCAAGTTAAGGGGAAAGGTCTCCCTGACGAACCTACCCCTATCTTCTTTCCTCAAGGATTATGAAATAAAAATAAGAATTGTCTCTGAAAATCTTCTGCTTGAGACTGTTTATTATATTAGGTGAAAGAATATTAGGTTGATGCTCTTTTTTTTTTTTTTTTTCCTTTTTGGAAGAAGCTGTCTCCATGCTGTGGCAGGGCTCTCCAGCAGCCAACAGCGCCTCTGATTAGAAGGCGACTTCATAAATTACAAACCACCAGAGTGAGAGTCATTACCTAGAATGGGCTCTGCCATCTGGTCATCCACTCTCTACATGATAAAGGCCATCATCTTTGCTCTGTGGCTTGGTTACTTCAAGGAGCCCTCAGCCACAGCAAAAGAAAAGAGGTATATTTTCATTCCAAACTCATTTGGCCTTTTAACCCTAGACTATCCAATCACTTGGAAAGGTGACTGCTCCCATTTAACAGATGTAGAAACTGAGAAATAAGAGTTAGGAGTTTTATTGACAAGGAACTTTACGAAAATCAAGTGGAAGAAAAAGAAAGCAGGATTTGCTCTTTGTTTCAATAGCAAGAGAGCAAACACTTCTCTTTCTTTCTGCCTTCTCTCTGTATAAGAAATTTCACACACACTTCATTTCCATTTTCTGAAAAGTTCTATCAGTGGAAGTTGCAGGTGCCCTGACAGGAGGGAATCGATTTCTTATCCAACAGGTAAGCACTTTGCAATAAGCCATCCCAGCTGTTTCTAGAGGGAAAATAATAAAAGTTTTTAGTGAAGTTGATAAAATGCCAGACAGGAACGAATGCTTTACTTTTATGTATGTTTCTTTCCTGAAGCAAACAGGAGAAACACACCTCTCTTTACCCCTGGCAAGGGGTGCAGAATACACTGCCAGAGGTCCTCCTCTCCTCAGAAAGAGCGGCTGACCAGTAACACTACCACCAGCCAAACCCAAGAACAGGTTAGCCCAGCACGGGTTCAGTATGATGAGAATTACTGGTTACTTCAGTCTTTCACATTTCCTCCTTTACAGATATCTTTCCTATATGGTAGTATTTTAGAAGCACTTCAGTGTAGTGTTCGAGAACATGAATTCTGGAACCCGTGTCCGGGTCCATTTACACCTCTTCTTAGCCGTCTGGCCTTGGGCAAGTTATTTAACATTGCTGGGCTTCAGTTTTTTGCCCGATAAAATGGGTTTTTCATGGTGGCTACTTGACTGGATTTGGAGGAGAACTAGAGAGTGAAATTGTTACAGTGCTTGAAGATTTATTTATTTATTTATTTGACAGAGAGAGAGAGAGGGTCGCCATGCACTTGAGCTGGAGGGTGATATGCGGTAGGGAGACACAAAGGGCAAGAATCCCAAGCGGACTCTGCACTGAGCACGGAGCCCAACGGGGGGCTCTACCCCACGACCCTGAGATCACGACCTGAACTGAAACCAAGAGTCAGCTTAACCGACTGAGCCACCCACGTGCCCTGTTATGGTACGGAGCACAGAATTGTTCCAGTGAGAATCCTTTGCTATGTTCTCAACTGTACTTTTATCTAAAGATTGAAAATACAAGAAAGGCAAGTTGAGGAACTAGAGGTAAATTTATACCAAGATGATGTCTCACTTTTATTAGTGGCAATACTACAGTTGACTTTGCTGTCTTCATAGTCTACAGCCATTACCAGTTGGCACGGGCAACTGAAACCTAAGGCAAAGGATACACACACACACGCACATGCACACACACAAACACACCCACAAACACACCCCCCCACACACCATGGTATCATTAGAAGCTCCTATGCATAAATGAACATGTTACCTATATTAAGAGTTTAGAACTGCCCACTAGTGCTTATAGATACGTTTCGTCCTTTGCAAAGATAGGACAGTTCAATTGGATGCTTTCGATTAATACTCAGAGACTTTTGCTTGGTCTGTGACACCAGACTCTTCTCATGATCAAAGAAAGTTGGTATTTATGAGGCATGGCAAAAGAAAACCATCAAAGAATATTTTAAAAATCCATATTAACTATTACCACCACCTTCCTTAAAAAAAAAAAAAAAAAAGTGAAAGAAAATACCAGTAAAGGAGTTCAATAACCTAATACTACTTCTGCTTATGGGTCTCCTTTTATCTTGAAGTCTAAGTTCCATTAAAAGAAAACTCAGAGAAAAAGAAAAAAAAATCTCAGAGGTACATTTGGGCTTTCTGCATATTTTCAAATAGGTGTGCAAATACATTAAAGTGTATATAGATCTTTACATTCATGTACTGTAGTCCTTCAACAAAATCCATAGGTACCATCTAAATAAACTTAAGGCACACAGGGGGGCATGGGGGGCTCAGTCGGTTTTGCCTCTGGTTTGATTACAGCTCAGGTCATGATCACAGGGTTGTGAGATCAAGCCTGATGTTGGGCTGGTGCTGGGCGTGGAGCCTGCTTAAGATTCCCTCTCTCCCTCTCTTCTCAAAAAAAAAAAAAAAACCCATCTCTCTCTCAAAAAAAAAAAAAAAAAAAAGAAAAAGAAAAAGAAAAAAGGCATACATAATTTCCTAACTGAAAAACAAAGCCTATTTGGGGATATTAAATATGTATTGTGATTTCATATCCATGTGTAAGAAATCCCTGTTTCAAATATCACAGGCGGGGTGGGGGTTTCAAATATCACAGGCGGGGTGGGGGTTTCAGATATCACAGGCGGGGTGGGGGGCGTAAGAAGGAAGACCAGGTGTGCATGCCCTGTCTACGTTTTCTTCAGAACTGGCATAAACTCAGTCACCGTGACCGTGCACGCCACATAAAGCTGGCCTTCCTGGGCACGTGCTGCTCAGCCCCGACTCGCTGCTGTCGTCAGCTCCCCGTGGTACTTGGCCGTCCTACCCTTCTTGCTCACAGAGCTGAGTCAGAAACCATGCTGATTTTACTGCCACCTTTTTCTTCCCAAACCATAAGAGCTTTCTAAAGTAACTTAACGGGAAGCAGCTAGACATTTTCAAAGAGAAGGAAAAAAAAAAAATTCCTTCGTTCTAAATATTCTGAAACACAAGACCAAGAAGGTATGTGACCTTGACGCAGCCTATTCATTTTTCCAAGGGATCCAGGCCCTAGGGACTCCCGTCTTTTCTCCAGAGCATGCGCACACACACACACATTCACATAGGGCAGTCCTATGTCAGGATTCGCTTTTTCAAAAGGACAGAAATATCTCACATTTTCACTCCAGCATCTGAAAGTACTCCCAAGAACATTTAAATTGTGTTCTCCCTTCTCAATCCCCTTGCAAAAGTGACAGTCAACTTTCTTTGTTTAACATCCTTTAGGGGCAACTTTCCTCCTTCTCTCTTAGTGTACCAACAACTGTTAAAAATTAAATCTTCTTCTAAACTCTAGACAGGAACAATGAATTCAGCCCAACCTATCACTATGTTAATTCAGAGGCAGCCAATCAGCATCTGGGCTCTTTCTGGATATTTGTTTCAATCCCTATACTAGAATCTTATTCCTTAGTATTTAAGTCAGTAGAACCAGGACACAGGAAAGAACTCACGTGGAGCCATTTTTGCCACATTTTCATCAAGTTGGGTGAAAGATTTGGTGGGAAGCTTTGAAAGTAGTGGCTCACAGGAACTTTCTCAATGATTTGTGGATTTCACTCTCAAACGCTCCTTTCCTATTTCAACTCCATTATAATGGATAATTGAGAACTGACGACACAGATGGGAAGGCATCCATCCATTCATTCAACGAATATTTCAAGACGATGACAGGGACATCAAATTTGCTAACATGTAACAAGGCCTCCTTAAAAGAGGCAGATGATGACAGAATGTGGAAGAAGGATATCTTTTTTTGTTTATATATTTCAGGTATTCCATACACACATTTACAAAAAAAATAAAGAGAAGGGGGGCTACACAAAGGATATTTTATGGGTTCCAAGCAGTTCATATCTTTAACTCTTCTACTGTTTTCTGGAGTATTCTTCATAACATTTGACTTTACTTTTTTGAAAGCAATAAATTGATAAATTGTTGATGTTTTATAACTTCTTAAATTATGTTTTTCTATCAAATTTCAGCGCGGTAGCAAATGACATGACTTGGTTCCAAGCAGAAATCAATTTGGGAATTTCAAGTCATGGTTTGTCTTTGTTCCATCCAGACTAGAAGCTTGGATCTCAGAGCCCCCATGACTCAGGTATGGCATAGTATGTTATGAAAAGGGAGCGTTTGGTTAAATAAATGGCTGAACGAATTGTCAAAGTAACTGCATCATTCATCTTTTATGCAGAATTTCCTATCCTGAATTATTAATTTTCTATATCTAGAAATATATATATGTATATTATATATATGTGTATATATATATATATGTATATATATATATATTTCTACAGAACTGCACGTTATAAGTTGTTGGGGAAAACAAAGCTCATTGTTAGTCATGGTTACTTGTATTTACCTCACATGGTCCTCACAGATGAGGGAAGAATGACCTTGAACTCAGCCAGTGCAGTCCACTCCCCCCACCCTGTCTCCCAATGCAGTGGATTCTCGGGTGGCCCTATCAGAGCACACACTCATGAGATGTTTATGAAACGGAATCTTCTCTCTTTAGTGTAAATGATCAACAGCCTGAGACATGGAGAAGCAGTATGCAATTTTATGCTAAGGATTTACTTTGCAACATATAATGTTAAAAAGCCTTTCAACTTCTTCTGTGCCAGGAGCTATTTGCATCTGCCAACTTCAAGGATTCTGGTTAAACAAGGAACACTTTCCCCCTGGATGATGGGCCCCTGTGAGTAGCAGTCCAGGGATGCTGCCTGACCCTGCCCGGTCCACTGCGGGTTACAGGGAATCTAAGGAGAAAAACTTGTCCCGGAAACCAAAAGTGGTTTGGATAAGGTGCACTCCCAGCTCTGATATATCCAGATAAATCTAGCTTCTTGCTGCCAGGTCTTAAGGAAGCCTGTGTACTTTAATTTTCTCACCTGAAAAATGTAGATAGCATCTGCTCTGTCTAACTTGCAGGCTTGGGTGGGAATAGATGCAATAAAATGGAAAGCCGTGGCATTCAATAAAATCCATTCTCCCCCACAAACCCCATCAAAATCAAACGACTAAAAAAAAAAGTGATATATAGAAAGGGCTTCCCCCTTTTTTCCTCTATATTGTAGGATATCAGAATGGTACACTATGGCAGACAGGTTCAAAGAGCCTGGGAAATAGACCCTTGATTGGTCCTGGAAAAAGAAAGGAATGATCTGGAGTGGAGGAATTTGGGAGATTAATTTGAACCAGCAAAGCAGTCCCGGTCATTTCTCTGCACATTGCCACGACTTGGACACAACTGCACCTTGTTCAACAAGAGGAATTTGTACTTATCGGAGTCAAGAAAATCAGGTTCCTCCTCCCTGACAGATACAGCTCTCAGAATGGGTCCTGATAAAGGCTTCCCCCACCCCAGGAATTGAAAGACAGCTCCTTTTAGATGCTTTAAAAGAGGACAAGGCAAGAGAAAGGAAGTTTCCGAAGCCAAGGAACCTGCAAATATGTAAAACAGCCAGTATTTATGTCAGATAATTAAAGAGGGAAATAATGCCAACTGAAATAACATAAAGTCAGAAAAAGAATCATTATATTCTATTATCACCTTAACTGAGTGTAGCAATTTTCTATACCAAAAAAATTGTCACCATCATTCATTTTGAAAGTATCTGCCGGGTGCAAGAGGAAGGGCGGGTATTAAGTAGAGATTGAAAAATATTATCCTGAACTCATATCTGGTAACCAGTAGGTTTCTAGGGTACCTATCCCCACCTCCCCAAGAGCACAGGGAAAGAGGTAGGTATCCCAGAGCTCTCCCCCTCCTCACGAAGCCACTGTCACTGCTACCTGAACTCCCATCCAAAGGTTGTCATTGCAACTTTGTGCAATGCTTTGCTCCAAACAATTCGCTAATTCAAACTGTAAATCTTTATTATAAAGATTTCCTTCTTCTCAGCAGTAATTCTCTCTGCTCTGGTGGGGAGAGGAATGATTTGTTTTTTCGTTACTGGTTATTTATAAGATATCTACTCTAGATTAGTCCTGCTTGAGTGACATCCTAAATGGCTCCATTCCCCAGCAGTACTCTACTTCTGATGGGGGACTGACAACCTCTACTTAGAATGTCTTTCATGGGACACAATGAAGTGTAAAACTGCTGGGAAAAAGCCTATGTTTCAAAACAAACCATCTCTATAATAAGCACTTAAAACACTTTTCATTAATATATTTCTCTGTGTATAAAACAAAAGCTTAATGCTACAACATGGCCTTTGACAAATTTTTTTTTTTTAAATAAACACTATTTCCATCTTGAGCCGGACCAAAATAATGAAAACGCAAGTGAGGCTTGTTTGAGATGTTCCCCACACCCATTCTCTTAATGCTGCTGCAAAT
Organism: Ursus americanus; assembly: GCF_024610735.1. NCBI lineage: Eukaryota > Metazoa > Chordata > Mammalia > Carnivora > Ursidae > Ursus > Ursus americanus. The sequence continues at coordinate 54,855,520 of NC_142128.1, read as the reverse complement.
TGTGTTGTTTTCATCCCAAATACTGAAAGTTCAATAAAAATCCAAAGGCGGAAGCCTGAATTAGTAAGTACAGAATCTAACAACCTTTCTGTCGCAGGTATTAGCAAATACCTTTGGTCTAGAGAGATACAGTCCTGTCTAATCCTTATCTGAATTTGCAATTAAGACTTCAGAGCTGCAGATAACTGTACACAGTTCTGGACACAGTTCTGCTCTCTTAATTTTAAATGGCTGGACCTAAATCAAATCAGCCTTCAAATACATTGAAAACTAAATGTCTAATGTCTGATTGAACTAATAGATACCACTCTTTTTAATACAGCTAATGCTCAGTGCCAGCTCTAGGCTGCCAGGAGCTGTAGAGGTAGGAGAAATGAACAAATGAGTGGTAGGTAGGTAGGTAGGAAGGAAGGAAGGAAGGAAGGAAGGAAGGAAGGAGAGAGGGAGGGAGGGAGGGAGAGAGGGAAGCCGGGAAGGAAAGAAGAGAAAAAATCCTCCTTGGAAAACTTGTCATGAAATTATGATTACTCAATTCCTTAATATAAATATAAAAGCAAGCAAAGTCACATTGATTCTTCGCTGGCTTACCCCCTCCCTCAACGTACGTGTGCTCTGAATTAGATTCCCATTCACTGCCATTAATTGTCAGTTCCAACAGAACATCGTAAGAGCCTCAAAATGAAGCACTTATGAGTTTTCTTTTTCAATCTCTTGTGGGCTTCTCTCAGTTTATCGCAAATGAACAATCATGTTGGAAGGGGCTCCGTCTGTTTAATGTCATTAGCGATTGTTTCATAAAACAAACAGCCGTTCCACCGTTCGGCTGCAGTTAATCTTAAATCTAAATGTGGCGGCACTCGGGGAGCGCCTCGGACGGGGTTTGTTCTCACCAATGCAGGTCTCTTAATCTATTGCAAGTCAAGGCGCTTATCTCTCTGCTCAGTGCAGGGATTTCTTTGTCCAAATACGAAACCAAACCCAGTTAACAATGTACGTCCAGAATTTTTTTTTTAACCCCCTGGGTAATTTTTTAAAAAGCAACTCAAAGTCTACAGTATATTTATTTATTGACCGTACTATTTTACAAATATTTTCCCGATACTGACAAAGTCAAATTCTTTTTTCAGGTTGGCGCCTAAGAGCCAGCCTAATCAGTGAGTTTGGGAATCCTGATAAAGGCTCAACTGAGAACAAAAACACATTTACAGAACTGGGAATGATGGGTCCTGGGAAAGTCAAAGATTTCAAGGGGTTATATACTCCTGGAAGGGTCTGGGCTCTGCATACATTAGGCTTATTATTATTATTATTATTTTAAATGACAATAATATTAATCAGTACATATTTTGTCAAAGGCATGGTCCTAAGAGTCACTGGATGTTAATGCTTTTCATTGTCTGGGTCAATAACCCTTAAGAAAGTATTAACATCCCCATTTTCAGATAAAGTAACTGAGGCTTCCAGAGGTGAAGAAATATGCCAAAGTTCAGACTGCTGGTCCCAGGCAGACCCATCATTTAAAATAAGGTCTAGGGGTTAGGGCACCTGGGTTGCTCAGTTGGTTAAGCACGTCTGCTTTCAGCTCAGGCCAAGATTCCAGGATCCTGGGATCTAGCCCTGCACTGGGCTCCCTGCTCAGCGGAGGAGTCTGCTTTTCCCTCTCCTTCTGCCGCCCCCTGCCCCTGCTCGTGTGCTCTCTCTCTCTCTCTTTCAAATAAATAAATAAAATCCTCAAGTAAAAAAGAACCTTAAGAAAAATAAGGTCTAGGGGCCCCTGGGTGGTGTAGTTGGTTAAGTGTGTAAGTCTTGGTTTCAGCTAAGGTCGAGATCCTGGGGTCCTGCGATCAAGCCCCGGGGTTCTGTGACCAACTCCCACATCAGGCTCCACAAGGTCTAACTGGCTTTAAGCAAATGTTTTAGCCATTAGGCCCTATTAAACTGGTTATCACACCAATATGAAAATTCATGTTTATAATAGTCATATATTCTGGAGTTCCCAGGAGCATCCTTATTTACACATTTTTGTACCTCTGCCAGATAATGCACCCCAAATTTTTAGTGGAAAATATTAACCATGATTCTAGGCTAGAGGTCCCAGGAGCAGAAGGCTGCCTGTTGTTTCAGCTCCAGATGGTGAAGGTCACTTCAGAGTTACAATAAATAACTACCCAATTTCCTCACCAGAGCTTAACGGAGGGGCTCTGGCCAAGATGACTTAGTCTCCATTGGTGGAAGCGTTCAAGTGCCAGTTACAGCTCTGTGTACCCGCCCCCCCAAGTATCTCCTCCACACACCACTTGGCCACCCACCCACTCATTGGCCTTTAAACGCTGCTTGCTCTTTTGTTGACTTCTTGCTTAATTTTAAAAACCATGTTGTTGGTTTTAAATTTTTGCCAGTTCCATAATAAAATGAAAAAATACTGAAAGGTAGAAGTCAAAGTATTAAGCTCATTCCGTAGTCCTTCAATCAGCCAATCATCCAGAAAATATTTATAATATTTATTCAGTACCATTTGTGTTCCAAATGCTAGGCTAGGCCCCGGGTATACTTATAGAATATTCATGTCCTAGTACACCTAATATACTAATATAACAATTTTCTCTTGTTCTAATAACTTGTTAAAGAGAACCTGAAGTCATACCTCATTCACATCTCTCTTCTAGGGCCTTTTGGAATTACTTTTAGCTCTTCTGAAGGAACAAACACTTTTGCTTCCAAGCATTTATACATACAGTTTCCTCACCTAATTGTATCATCCTTCCTCTCACTCGGCTAATTCCCGCTCAACCTTCAGAACTCAGATCAGATGTCCCTTCTTCAGGGATATGTCCCTATTCACTGCAGGGTTTTCACGTGTCCATCGCATTGACAGCCAGTACAAATACCCCACCAGCCTATAAACATCATGAGAGACGTGGGCTGGCCTATCTTGTTCAGTGTTGTCTCTCCAACAGGGGAGACAATGCCTGGTACACAGCGGGGGCTGAATGCATATTGCCTGCGTGGATGGATGAATGGATGGATGGATGCGAGGAAGGGTGTCTATCTTAAATTATTTTATTCTCTTAACAGTCAAAAACAGCTCAAACCTTTTAAAAATGGAAATAGGAGATATATATATATAGGCATATATTCTATCAGACAGATGTCACCTGAAGAATGGCAGTTACCTGATAGCCATGCCTAGAATTTTGCTGTTTTAAAATTAGAATTAAGAATAAATAAAGAACATTCTGGATGGAGTTTGAAACTTGCCAGAGAGGGTAAGGGTAGACTTCAACAGAGGGATAGAGAGATCAGAAGACAGGATGTGTACCTTTTTCCCGTTTTGCAAATGTGACCAAGGAAACTGATATTATATCAAGATGTGTCAATTCAACTTAACAAGTCATCACTGAGCCTCAGCTGATAGGACAGGCTCACTGGTAAGCTTTACGAGGTGGTCAAAGATGATTAAAATATTGTAATTCCAAGAAGGTATGAGCAGAGGAATTGAGGGCTGGGGAAAGACAGTAAGGCACTTGGATTTTCCTTGGAAGGGCTCAGTTGCCCTGTCTCCAGTGTTCACACAGGCTCATTCTAGCAGCTCCAAACCAGTGTCCCCTTCCAAAGTCCACCTAACCTCTTGCTGGGAAGATACTTTTAGGTCCAGGAGAGGGAGGGAAAAAAAAAAAAAAAAAACGGATCTAGAAAGTGAGTTCCACCTCTGTATGCACTCTTTTCTATCAATACGTGACATTTCCTTTTGCAAACTCTAGATCTTTCAGCATCAGCTATGAGTAAAATGATTAATTTATGCAATTAATTCAAAGAGTACACTGGTCTTCAGAATCAAACAAGATTTTAAAGTGGCAAACTTCATTAACGGCAACTAGGAAAAAAATTAAAATCTTAGTCTTAGTTCCTGACTTAAAGTAAATGTTTGTTGAACGAATAAGTGACCCATGATCTCTATTCACTGCAAATATCCCAGCAAATCTTTAAAGCAAAGGCCACAAATAACTAAATGGGCTGACTTGGATTCACACTGTCCTCCCTGCCCCTGCCAGTGCCTTCTACCTAAAAACAAAACACTTAAAAACAATAACGGTAACAAGAAAGCACTTTGAAAAGAAGCAAAATTAATTTTTACCTGTATTTTCAATTATTGAAAAGGCCTGTGCTATGTGCAGTGGGGCCACGATTTGCAATACCATAACATGAGTTAAGTAAATGAAAAGAAGCATTGAGTTCATTTACAAATCCTTTCTTCCTTTGAACCGGTATGCAAACTGGTTCCGGCCTTGAGGTTTACAACTTGGAGCTGTCCAGCTCTTGAATGCAATGCTTGGTTTTCAGGGAATCAGTTTCGTGGTTCACAGCCCAAGGGTAAACCAGTCTTCTGACTCTCAAGCACTGTGACAATGACACTTAGTAGTGGCTGCAAACAATAACAGTAATAATACCGTCACTCTGCCAAGTGCTTTAAACCCAGTGTTTTATTAATTCTTATAAATAACACTCTAAGATGGATGCTATGTTATTCAATGCCTCTTTTTCCTACAGATAAGGAAAATGAAGCATAGAGCTAAGCAATTCCCCAAGGCCACGAGCTAGTAAGCACTAATGTGCTACAGAAACTGATCAGACCAGGGAGCACTGTTTCTACAACAACTCTTAGTCCTACAAACTTGACATTAATTCTTGAGCTCAGGATGCTTTCCCAAAGGCAGTGACAATACATAGTCTAGAAGTACCTTACTCAAACAGATCTGTGGATTTGAGTGAAACTCCCAAGATTGTAAATTTTTGAAAGCATATGCAATAGGCATTTAATAAATGCTTTTGGATTAAACTCACAAGCTACTGTACCCAACAGCATAACTTATAGAAATTTTTTTCTAGTCTGCTCTCATCATTTATAGGCTAAAGAAAGCAATTAAAATGGAGTAGCAGAGGCAATAAAGGGGGGACAAGTATATTGGGGACCATTTACACTGGAACATGGCATTTAGGTAACTAAATCAGTTGAGTTCATTTTCCTCACATCTTCATTTTGGTTTCCTTCCTAAATGTATTGAATATACTTTCATATGATAACTTCATAAAAAATTTGCTAGAGTGTGAATATTTTCAGGCCATAACATGTTTTTTATTGTTCATGAAGCCTCTTTGGGAAATACTACAATTTTCATTAATCACTAAAAAAACCCCAGAATCTTTATTTGAAAAAAAAAAAATTCCCTTGCTCTCTCAATTGCAATGATTATGCTAATTTTGAACACATTTTTTTTACAAATCACATTTTAGTTCACATTGTTGACCAAGAAGGTAGAGTGGAGTGTAAGAAGGAAAAAGGGAGAGTGAGGGCAAGAAAAAAGAGAGGAATCCGAAGGGGGCGTCTGGGTGTCTCAGTTGGTTAAGCAACTGGCTCTTGGTTTCGGCTCAGGTCATGATCTCAGGGTCATGATCTCAGAGTTGTGAGATCGAACCCCAGGTAGAGCTCTGCGCTCAGCAGGGAGTCTGCTTGAGGAGTCTCTCTCCCTCTCCCTTGTCTCTCCCACCACTTACACACACACTGTCTCGCTCTCTCTCAAATAAATAAATAAATAAATAAATCTTTTTTTTTTTTTAAAAGAGAGGAACCTGAAAATAAACCATCAAAGAGAAAACTGGTAACAAAATTAATGTATACCTAGCATTTTGACTAGTTAACATCAATTACTCCTTCCTCTGATATTCTGAAGCTACTGTGTTCAATTCTTCTTCTTCCTCTTATTCTTATTCTTATTCTAATTAGCTTCTGGAGTAGAAGTCAGTGATTCATCACTGACATACAACACCCAGTGCTCATCACAACAAGTGCCCTCCTTAATCCCCATCACCCATCTAGAACATCCCCCACCCACCTCCCTCCAACAACCCTCAGTTTGTTCTCTATCGTTAAGATGAGTCTATTTTTTGATTTGCAATTATGCCTAAATTCGTTCCAACATGAATTTGTTAAGGTTTTCATCATGCGTGGGTAGTAATGCATGATGAGAAGAACAAAGGTTCTGGATCCCAGGAAATGTAGAGGTGGACTGACCTCAGACAAGTACCAGCTCTGAGTATAGGACTCAAAGTGTCTTTGGTTTTGGCATTTATAAAATAAGAATGATAATGTCTTACATAGGTGGGTGATTATTAACTACAATAAAGGTAAAAACTAACACATAGTAGGCATTTCCTGTGCTATAGTCTTGTAAAGAAGACAAATCCGGGAAAAATGTAATGAAATTCAGAACAGATCGAAATAAATATGAGGACAGTTAAAAGCAATGTCTTACAAGCCATGGTACTTCTATAGCTATCAGAATCCCCCGGAGGCTCTTGTTAATCAGGTAAATTTCTGGGTCCCCAGTCAGACCTACTGAGCAGAATCTCTAGGGTTTGGATTCAAGAATCTTGTACGTTCACTAAAGTTTGAGAACCTTGACCAAGAAGAAAGAGAAAACATATCAGTAAGAGACCCAAAGGAAACAGATGGCACACTTAGCCTGGGCTGATTCTTGGGAGGGTTTACTTGTAGAAGGACCAATTGTGTGGAGACTAATTATGGTACAAGGAGGAACCACAAGAGCTAATGCAAGAACTGTCACCACTCCAAAGCCCAAAGGACTGATGCAGAACCTGGAAGCAGGAGAATCCTGTGGAAGAGCCTTTCTTTCAAGAGGTAGTGACCTTTGGTTGAGGAATACAGCCAGGACAAGCCTAGAGGGGTGGTCATTTGGAGAATAATACTCTGGTCTCACTTTTCTTCTCTCCAATCACCTACTGAGCCTCTGCATTAGCTGAAACCAACTGGAAGGCAGAGAACCTAGGAGTCCCATTGATGCAGTTTACAGAGACCACCTGATGGGATAGAAGCCAGCGGGAAAGGTTGGAGATTGACCTGGAGAGTCAGGTGGAAGAGAACTTGTATGGAAAAGAAGCAGAGGGCTGGCAGCAGGGATGAGAAGACTTCACACATGAAATAGTTGAGTTGTCAGGTTGAGAATAACTAAAATGTTAACACCAAGACTAATGATAATAATAGCTCTATTTATTGAGTTTGACTTTGTATTACTGTTCTAAAGACTTTATAGGTATTAAGTTGTTTCCTTCTTACTCCAGTCTCTTAAGGCAAGCCCTACAATCATCCCTACCGGAGATGAGGAACCTAAGGCACAGAAAGGTTAGCTTTCCTGCCTAAGGTTATAGAGATAGTTAACAGAAAGCCCAGTGTAACCGAGACTGCGCTCACAGTCCTTCTGCTCCACTGTCTCAGAAGGTGCTCTCTGAGGGAAAATGGGCTACATGCTGAGGGAAGAACAAAGGGATAGGAGAGGTAAAAATGTCCGGCGTGGGAGAAAAACATGAAGAGGGTGATGTGGCCAGACACTAAGGGATCAGGAAGGAGAGGGGAAAGCCTTGAACATCATACATTGCACGGAGTTGTTTTTTTCATGCTGGGAGTGGGGAGCTCTGCTGCCTCACAAAGCTTTTCAACATGCTGTTCCTACAACCTGGACACTGAGCTAATCCCTGGGCTTTAGCTGAACTCAACATGCTGAGGTGGAAGACAGCTTTATTGTTACTCACAAATGGAGTATTACAGATCCCTGCTTCTTTTTCACCTTTCATTTCTTGCTACTGATATAAAAAGTTATATCAGTAGCACTAGAAACACAAACTCAAAATATCTCAAGGCAGTGGAGGTAAAAATAGAATGTAATAGTAAAGCAAAGCAATCTTCGTAACAAATCTTGTAAAGCGAACCTGTCGGGTTCTGCTCTCTTCATTCAGCCTACTTGTCCTCACAGAGGAGCACTCACATGTACAACTGGGACAAAAGAACCCGATCCTCATTATTCTGTTAGTGTTATGGCTCCCGCTCTTCCTCTCTCTCTTTCTTTTGCTCCATCATCTCAGCCCCCCACAAGGATGCAGACACAACTCCTCCCGTTGGATGGTGGAGGTGACAGCGGCTCTTGTTCAGGGCGCTGGGGACGTACAATTATTCAGAAGAGATGTATGTGAGGAGGGAACAACACACGAGCTGGACTGAGGACAATGGGACAAACAACCACCCCAACTTTTCCTTCTTAACCACTAGATTCTTACTGATGCTCCCGCTCCTTCCATCTTTCCCTTGCATTCCCCCAGCCCCGGTTCAAACATGAGGATTATTCAGATTGAAAAAAGAAATTAGATCCGTGCTATGTGGGATACCTGGGTGGTTCAATCGGTTAAGTGTCTGCCTTTGGCTCAGGTCATGATCCCAGGTCCTGGGATCGAGTCTTGCATCAGGCTCCTTGCTCAGCAGGGAGCCTGCTTCTCCCTCTGCCTGCTGCTCCCCCTGCTTGTGCTCTCTTTATCTCTCTGGCAAATAAATAAATAAAAGCTTTTAAAAAAAAATCTGCTATTTCATGTACCAGATCTTTTCCAACACCATATGACCTGCTTTGGGACAGGTGCACATTCCATGGGGTTCAGTGCTAACACATCTAGTCACTTTGAAAGTCTTTGCCTGACTTAGTAAGAAAAGTGTGATATTTGATGGGATGACCATGAGTACTTCATGAAACATCAAGAAGCCATTTATAATTTATATCTGAGGTTACGCCATAGACACTGATCTGTTGTCAACATTTATATATAAAGGGTGTCAGAGTCTCCTTGGAAGCCCCTACTTTATTGACCCTGATCTCAACAACTCTGTTCTCTCGGGCCAGACGTGACTCAGACCAAATGCCTCTGGCTGTGGATCCAGTGTTGTCTTGCCATTATTCAGTTAGTACAGATGCTATATATTTGATTGTGGTCATCACATAATCTCTTTTGTGATCTCAACCAATTTCTCTTCCCCTACAAATAAAACTTGATGAAGCTCAAATCATTTATAATCACTGAATTTAAGAACGAGAAAAGGATCTTCACGTTGTATAATCCAACTCTTTGTTCTAACAGACGACTAAGACACAGCAAAGGGAAAGACACTTGTCCAAGGTCATAAGAAGTAGCGAACCTGACTTAAATTGTTTCTTGAGTCCTCTCATCATGCTGACTCAGCAAAGCATCTGATTTAATACGGTTTTCCTTTCTTTCCCTGTTCCTTATATTTTTAAAGTCACATTGGCTTCTAAAAAAAGAAAAGAAAAAACACACAAAGGAGTGGGTACTGGCCAAAATTTCAAAGATACTATTTCTGAAAAATAAGGGCAAAAGGAAAGAAGGGGGAAATTTTTTAGCCCAATGCCTAAAATGCCACCGAGATAGGTTAATCATAATCTAATCACCTGCAATGTTTATCATGGGTTATAGTAACAATGAGTTTAAAGCTATTTGAATAACAAGATACTGAGTTTTTGTCAGCTATAGCTCCATGATGTCTGTAATTTTCAATATATCTCATGGTGGAAAAATATAAGCAATCATTAAGCCTTTGATTGCTGCTAGTACAGTTTACTTAAGTAGATACATAACGTATACAACACAAAGCAGATAGCTGAGTAACTAGAACGCGGTCACATGCCCACGGCTGTGTGAATGTCTAAATGCACATGAGTCTTTTGCAGGTTTTTCTTCTTCAGGTGGGTTTTCTCATTATGATGGTTTATATTTATTCTGGCCTTCAAAAATTAAAGATGCACTTTGATTCTGAGACAAGATAGGCAGGAAAGGTGTAGTCTATTAAAAAAATAACTGATTAAAATGTCAGTTGACTTTGTTCACAAAACAACATTTCCATGAGAGGATTGTCAACCATTAGAAAGCTACACTGGAGATTACTGACTACAATAAAACCTTAAAAGTCAAAGTAAAAAGTCAACAAAGCCTTTGCACCTACCCAAATTGCTGGCACGCTTTATTATCGAAGGTGGCCCATGATATGCTTGCCATGTAATGTATATTGTCTCTAAGGCTCACAAAAATCCTGTTAGAAAGGTATTATAAGCCCCCTTTCCAGATGAGGAAATCAAAGCTCAGAAGCTCAGATGCTAAGATCAGAGCAAGGCCACACAATGAACAATTACAGAATCTAGCTCAAATTCAGGTCTGACTTGCTCCAAAGACCAAGCTATATCCTCGAATTATGCTGCCCTGTTACAGTCTATAAAATACCAATACAGCACGGAGGAAGGGCAGGTGTTCAATGACTTCAAGCGAACACTACAGTCTCCCAATAATATCGTGTGATATCATAATACTACCCTTCTTCAGAGACTTTTGTTTTGGGAAAGGAGGAACCCATTTTATTTACTGACTGCTAGTAATTATCCTATGAGATAAATATTAGGTAAATAACTTTGACACACAGGGAAACTCAGTCTTGGTAAAGCTACTATCTTGTCTAGGATCACACCGTAGAAAGTTCGGAAGCCAGGATTTAAATCCTGCCATGTCTGGTTTAGAGCCTCTGTTGTAACTACTGTATTTTAAGCCGCAAAAGCTAGCTTCAATACAGAAGCACCTAGGAGCGCCTGGCTGGCTCAGTCAGTGTTGCATGCATGGTGAGTTCGAGCCCCACAATGGGCATGGAGCCTACTTAAAAAAAAATAAAATAAAATAAAAAAAGAACAAAATAGAACCACCTTATTTTAAGCCACATTTTTATCATGAAATACTTCAAAAAATGCCCAATATGTGTCGGTGACATGAGCAGCATGAAGTAGATGCTTTGAGAAACAGAGACGAAAGAATGATTCAAACATTGCCTCCTGTTGGCTCCTGATCTGAGTGCTTAGAGTTCAGCAGGGGAACTGAAGAAAGTGACAAAACCAGTAAGGTGGACAGTGTTTGATTAGTGTCCCAAAATAAGAATGAACAGAGTACAGTTCCATTTCAGGGGAAAGACACTTCCAAACGGAGTAATCAGGGACTGTTTCCCAATGGTGTTCTATAAAGTGGTTCTTGAATAATGGATTTTGATAAGACATTTCAGGTAGATTGCATGGCATAAGTCACCATGGGTAAGAGGGAAAGAGTGATGAGGCCAAGTCAGTTTCAGTATGTTGTGTGTGCAGGGAAATACTATGAGATGGCATCGGAAAGATCATTTATGACCATCAAAAGTCTCAACTTCCAGGCTAAAAATTATGGGTATCATTGTTGGACGAGGGGAGCTGTTAAAACTATTACGGTATGGGAGAGGAATGATCTCGGTTATACATAGAGTAACCACGTGTATGTTGGCCTAGAGCGTTTAAATATTAGTCAAGAAATCAGTGATGAGGCTATTGGAATACAGCAAGTACGAATGCTAATTACAATTCCGTGTAGGTATGTAGACTAGCAGCGCAGATGGAAAGAAATGACAAAATCAGGCAGTAAGGCCAAGGATAAATTGCCGGGAACTTCAAGTGACTAGCGGCGGAGGTACAGACTTAGATACGCTTAATTTGAACTGCTGAAGGGACACCTGCATTCAAGTTTCTGGTAAACATTTAAAAATACAGCAACTGAGTGAGATAGTAAATGGATTGGAAATTATGATTTTGGATTTCTCCTGCACAGAGATGATGGATAGATAATATCATTGAGACAGAGAACAGAGAAATAATAGAGAGAAATATAAATTACAGATGAACCCACTTTTAGGAAGTAGAAAAAAAGAGAGCTACCATCCAAGGAAAATTCACAAGTATATTGGGGTAGGGCAAAAAAAGCAAAGGGAACCCAGGCAAGAAAGTGAAAGAGTATTAGTGATTTATATTACTGCAGACACTGAGAGAATGAGAGAGAAGATGTGACTGGGCATATTCAGGGTAGGATGGCCATAGGCTGGATGAGGAACAACAAGTGAGTAACACAAGGTCAAGGTCACCCAATGTGGCCATAGGAAACACTAGTGAGTCTTTCGGTAGACTGGTAGTCAGAGGCCCCAAGTGCAAGTCACTTTGAAGAAATGTGGTCAGAAAAAAGAGAAAGCAGAACTGGTTGATGAACATAGATGGGTCTAGATGGGTTTATTTTCATTATCCATATAGGAGACCTGAGCACGTAAGAGAGAGCAATCTGAAAGTTCCATTATCCTGGGTTCTTCAGCATTGATTAGCATTTATTCCTATTTTACTCTGTCAATGTTGTCATCTTCTCACCACTACATGTTTCAAGCATGTGCCAAGGTCCTTTAGCATTGGAGACAGGCCAGCTATTGCTTTTTGCTCTCCACAATCTTCTCAAATCATAGCACATATTAATGTTTTTCTTTCATTGAACACATTTTTGCATATATGTATTTCTCAGGCATTTAAAATTAAAAAAAAAACAGGAAAAAGGAGCAAATAACAATCATTACAATAAATAATAATAGGTAAAATGTTAAGCATTAAGTAGGCAATACTTTATAAGAATTATCTCATTTAATTTCTAAAACCCACAGTTTGAACAATAAACACTTGTTTTATTTTGGAATTCTATTTTGTACATAACTATTGAACAATTCCTAGCCTTTCATAAAAAGCTGATAATAGATCTGCTGTCAAGGCCCTGCTGCAAAGACCCATTCATCCACCCATTTATCCATTCCTTCATCTACCCATCTTTTCATTTATTCATTCATTCCTTCATTCATTCATCCAATAAGCCTATACTATGCCAGGCACCGGATAAGAGAAAACATCAGCTTTGATTTATCATACCACTTTGCTACAAATAATTCTAAAGATATATTTCTTTGTCAGATAAACCAAACACCGTATTTGCATTAATGACATGTTTTAAAGTCCAGATAAATAAGAGAAGACAATAATACTTTTCTTTTATATTAGTTTCACTCGTCTAATAAAGATGGTCAATAGTTCTTTAACATAAATACACATATGCTTATAGCAGTATGAAAAAATTCAATTGGAAAATTTAAATTAGGCACATTTCTAATTTAATGCCTTATTATCTTTGCCATAGCATGTGCATACAGTTATCTAATAAGTAAAATATGTAGAACAAGGAAGAAGAGCCCTGCCCTAAGGGAATTTATAATATATTCTAATGTATTCTAATGGTGTGTGAAATATACATCTAAAGTCAGAATTTGTCAAAATTTTGTAACTGGGAGATGCTGATAACTATGTTCAAGTGTGCATCTAAAATATTCCTGCCATAGGAAAAAACATGTCTTTATTCATTGATGCTTATATACTGTATTTAAAAGCTTCCTTATGTACTGCTAGAAAAATAATTAATAGGCTTCTACCTAGAAATATTTTCAGAAAATAATGTGGGGCAGCCCTGTTGAGTTTATTTACTGTAGTGTGTGTGTGTGTGTGTGTGTGTGTGTGTGTGTTTTCTCTTCCTGAGATATCATGAGATATGCAGGTGTAAAATTTACTTAAAGTATTTATTTTTAATGCTGCATATTTTCTTTTTTGGGAAGATGCAGCTTATGAGGTGAATTTAAGCTTCATTCACCAAATGGCGTGATGAAAATGACACTGCTGTAGCTGTCCAGGGGCCTGAGTTCTGGCCTTGGCTCTCCCTGCATTTAGGCGAACTCCACCTCTCTCAGCCTCTGAGACCGTCCTTTATGAAAGGGAAATGGCATCAGCACAAACCAATGGCAGTTCTATAATGGTAGCACTGCATAAATCCAATGCCTTCGGGGCCAAGCAGATGCCAGGCAAGTTTAAGCAACAGGGAGTAGTGGGATCTATAGTGAACTGGAGAAAGGAGGTCCCACCTAAATGCATTCAAATTCTAATCATGCTGTTCAGGTCAACAGGCAAAGAACCAAACAAAGCATATCTGCAGCCCACGGATAGGATAGCCGGTTAACAAAATCTGCACTGGATGACTGCAAAGGTAACTTCCAGTTCTGAAACGGTAGGCCTCTGATGTTGAGCTTCCCAAAGAATTCTGCCCTTTTCAACTGCTGGCTCCTTCCACCCTGATATCCCAGGGGAACTCCGCAGCTTAGGCAGAAGCTGCACATAACTAGTTCCAGAAGATTCTTCAACTCCACAGCACTCAAAAATTTCAGATTTATATAGTTCCACCTTTATCCACCAGCTAGAGCACAATGTGAGAAAAACAGTAATTGTCATACGAAGATAGGAACACTGAAATGCTTAAGCTTTCTTTCTCCAACATAATTTTTTAAACTGTCAAAACATATTCTTGGTCATTCTTCAACGTTTAAAGACAACATTTTTAGCTTGAAAGGTATGTGTGATTTGCCAATGACCTCGGAGAAAGTTAGTTTTATAAAACAGAATGACATACTGAGTTATTTTTCGCTTACCAACATCTTCTGGCTTTGGAGCGAGATTCCCAAATAGCTTAGTGGATCTGACCCAGTGTCAGATTACCCAAAGAGAGGCTAAGAAATGTGCTTGGGCAGCAGCAAAGCAGGGACACTAACACATTTTTTTTTTTTTTTGAAAGAAGCTGTCATTTGATGTTTCCAAAAGAGAGAGAGAGAGGGGAAAAAAAAAAAAACCCTGATGTACTCTTCGGTGAAAAAAAATCATAACTTCGTTGATTTCTTTTTTTTTTTTTTAAGATTTTTTATTTATTTATTTGACAGAGAGAGAGAGAGACAGCCAGCGAGAGAGGGAACACAAGCAGGGGGAGTGGGAGAGGAAGAAGCAGGCTCATAGCCGAGGAGCCTGATGTGGGGCTCGATCCCATAACGCCGGGATCACGCCCTGAGCCGAAGGCAGACGCTTAATGACTGAGCCACCCAGGCGCCCCAACTTCGTTGATTTCTTACATTACTTTGTAGTTTGATATTGCTTTTCTTTTGAATACCTTTAGGTAGGAAATGAAGAGGTGGGCATCCCTTCTAATGCTCAAAATGGTTTCTACAGGTCTTAACCTGGTCATGACCTGCCCATTTTGGTAGAGGGAGAGGTCAAACAAACAAGTAAGGGTCTAAAAAAAAAAAAACTCAATCAAAGAAAGTAGGATTTTTTTTTAAAGATTTCATTTATTTATTAGACAGAAAGAGACAGCCAGTGAGAGAGGGAACACAAGCAGGGGGAGCGGGAGAGGAAGAAGCAGGCTCCTAGCGGAGAAGCCTGATGTGGGGCTCGATCCCAGAACACTGTGATCACGCCCTGAGCTGAAAGGAGACGCCCAACGACTGTACCACTCAGGCACCCCAGAAAGTAGGATTTTTAAGTAAAGAAAGTTTGGACTTAAAGTACAAATCTTTTTCTGGAACATTCATAGTAAAAGAAAGGATTTTTTTTTCAAGAGATAGGAATTAGAAAATTGGACGGTTTACCAAGCAGATAAAAGATTCACCATGGAATTCACGCATTTTCCACAAAGATATAGCTTGCTTTGGGTTTACAACTTGGGCTATAAATGCCATGATCTGATGTAAGCAGACAAGAGTTTTCTTTACGCCGTGGGCCGCCTTGGTAGAGACTCAGTATCGTACTTAGGGGATTTATTTCTGCGCTCCTCACCCCACTGCAGACTATCAAGCCCTTAGGGATCTCCCCGCTCTCAATAAAATTGTTAATTGTGGCCAGCTATGAAAATGCTTTTGTAAAAATGGTATTTGATAGATCTAATAATCAGAAGGAAAGAAAGAAAAAAAAGAGATGATCTCAGGGCGCCAGTAAATACCCAAAGATAGAAAAACATTCATAAATCTCCATCAGGCAGCCTCTAAGTTCTTTCATGAAGAAAAAAAAAGATCCATCTAAGGGAAGATAGCCAGACTTGAATCTTTCTGAGAAAGCAGCGGAAGATCAGCTTGTTTTGAGGCAAAACAAAACAAAACAAAAACACGATAAAATGAACCAAGGGGCTTAAAGGATATGAAAAGGCTCGTGCACTTTTAGAAATGAGGCCTTTACAAATCAAGCAGTCAGACCATGAGACGTTCCTCAGCATAGATACCATTCCTGTCATAATATGGAAAAATACTGAAAGGATTTTATACCTACAACTTAAATATTAGATAATTATAATAATAAGGAAACAGTAATACTGAAGTATGGCACATCCTTTACACTTGAGTTAGTCTCCAGAACCGTTCTATCAAAGGGACATGTAGCACAACTTAAAGACGAATGTATTCACAGCCATCAAAACCATACAACTTATGAGTGGCAGAGCCAAGATCTGAACCCGAACACAGGCTTTCTGAGCTAAGGACCAGTGCACTGAGGCCCAGGGCTTCTTCAAAGCGCTGAGTCAGACTTGGCTCTCAGGGTCCACAGACTGGTATTCTGCAGCGCTCTCTCCTTGGCTCCCATTTCTCAGTACTCTGTTCTTTGGGGTTTTTTCGGTTTTCCGTCTCTCTGTACCTTGGAAGCTGTGTCGGGAAGCACGAGAAAACATTTAGCTGCCTTTCAAGATGATGATTTACCCCGGGTCACGAGCCCGCGGCAAGGGCCACGGTCTCGGCCGCCTTGGCGCGGGGCTCATGTGTCGGATGTGAGGGCACGTGATGTTCCGTTACACACTGCGGGCCGGGCTGCGAACTGCAAGAGCAACACGAAACTAAACTTCAGTCTCCTCTCGGCACCAGTCATGCTGCGCCATCATCATAGTACTCCCTCACTTTATGAATGAAAATCTTTGTTGCTAAACC
Organism: Ursus americanus; assembly: GCF_024610735.1. Taxonomy (NCBI): domain Eukaryota; kingdom Metazoa; phylum Chordata; class Mammalia; order Carnivora; family Ursidae; genus Ursus; species Ursus americanus. The sequence goes on along the minus strand of NC_142128.1, from coordinate 54,838,965 downwards.
CTGCAATTCTGTCTTTTCTTGGTCCCCTCCAAGTAGAGTACCGTTCACGTTCCTAAAGGCATCGGCAGGCTTCAAAGCCATTGCTCGTAAAGGGAGACTGCAGAGACACAAAACATGTTCATGATACATTAATGAAAAGGGCCAGGATGTAGCACTAAATCCACACTCTGATTAGAAGTGTGTGGAAACTGTAAATACATAGGAACGGGATCTAAAAAGGAATGTGGAAACAAGGGAGGGGGACGCTGCGGGAGTCCTTTTTTTGATTTTTTAATTGTTGCTGGAAATGTTATTTGCGCTGTAGTAAAAATGTGAACATGGAAATACTGCCCTGTCTTCAGTTTGCCTCCTGCCATCTGCTGTTCATCTATTTATTGTGTAACAAGCGTGTTTTCTCAGTTCCAAGATCAGTCGCCTCTTCGCGTCCCACTCTCCCTGTGGGAGTTCCTCCACCCCGTCCCTTCCATTACTCTGTGATGATGGGAATGGCCTCTGTCTCTAGCTCTTGAGCTCTGCAACCATGTGACCCGCGGCCTCGTGGACAACACATCTCAACGGTCCCAGAAGCACCACAGCTTCAAACGATGTCACCCCCTCCCCGCACAGGTTCCTTTCCTCAGTTCCTCATGCCGGTGAACCATACCGCTCTCCTCCCAACTGCTCAAAGCTGGCACCACGTAGTCTTTCCTACATGAAGAAAATGCCTGGTCTTTTTAAAAAATATCACCCTGAATTATCACTCATCCCTGTTGCCATCGTCACTGTCACAATTGAGGCTGCTCTCACCAACTCCACTGCATAAGGTCCAACCTCACCTTAACTCTCTGCAGGGAAGCCAGGGAGATCATCTTAAAACAGAAGCTCCTCCTGCCACTCTTATGTAAATCCCTTTAAAAGTTCCCTGTTACTCTTAGGATTAAGGTCAGACTGCTTACTACACTTGATAAGGCCCTTTTGGACCTGGCCTGAGACTTCCTTTCTCCCTGTTGTCACCTCCCCCTTCCTTCATCACCAGTGCCCACAGTCTTCCAATAATACTCTGTTCTTCCAGCAACATGGCCACTCCTCCCTACTTCACCACTGATACAAATTTCCCCTAATTCTAGTGTCAGTCCTTCAAGGACTTTCCAGCCTCCCCAGGTTGACTTAGATGCACCTCAGGTGATCCCGAGGACCCTGGGTCGATCCTTACTCTATCACTCACCATACTCTATTGTAATCGCTTGCTCACGGCTCTGCATTCCCTTACTAGGCTTCAGACTCCTTGAGGGTCGGGACTGTGTCTTATTCATCCTTGTGTATCCCTAGCACGGTCCTTCATATGATTTATTACAGCATAAATAGATGGAGAATGGCTAAACTTGACTAAAAGTCAAGTTCTATTCAAACGTGTCAGCATAGACAATATTTATATATACTTGTATTCTATAGATTTAGCTAGAGATTAATAGAGAACCCCCTTCAAATATGTTGGTGGTAAGGGATTCTATAGCATTCGGAAGATAAAGGAACACTTCATGACTTTGAAAAAATATTACAAGAGAGGGGGATAAATTCTCCAAATCCTGCTAAAGTTAAAGGAGAAAGTGGTGGTGATCATGGTAGCTATTGAAAGATGAGAGGCACTGCTAGGATTATGACCAGGTGGGCAATGAGGAAACGCAAGTGTTGACAACAGCTGGGCAGAGCATGTCCCATAGAGACAAATGCAGAGCTAAGAGGTTACAAGATAAAAGAGGGCACTTCGAGGCATTTTTAACTGTAGGTTTCTCTCCACACCCAGGCATCTCTGAACCTCTTGAAGTACATCTATCATTGTTTTGGATTTATCCTCCTCTCTTCCCAGCCAGGTACTACTGGCATGATCTATGGTGAGGGGCATAATTCACCAGTGTAGCTTGCCCATACAGACTGTAATCAGCAGTGACGTATTTAGTGACAGTTCTGTATAAAAGATGACTAACATAAATAAAGCGCATTGTATATAATGGGGTAATAGAATATAAAGCACCACAGATATACTCCTCCAGCGGAGAGGATCCAGGATTTAAGTCTGTGAGAGACGGCATTCTGAGGGACAGCTAAAGTCGGCCTGGCAGCTCATCCTATTACCCAATGGTATCCCAGCAGTCCAGCTATCAGCCAGCTCAACATGAAGACCTTCTCCACAAGAGCTAATGAGGAGTTTAAACAAATATTTATGACCTCAAATCAAGCATCCAGTGTTATTTTAGTCTTCATTCTACTTGTTTGTCACAGAGGCTTTTCTTTTTAATATGTTACAGACCACTGAAAACAATTGATAAGAATCAATAAGGTAGTGTGTAAAGGACAACAGCAGAGTTAAATCTGAGTCTGAATTCTGACTCCGAAGTTGAATAATTATATTCCTATTGGATAATCATGAACCCTCAGTTCCTTCATCTTTAAAATGGGGGTCTTGGGGCACCTGGGTGACTCAGTTGGTTAAGTGTCTGCCTTCGACTCAGGTCATGATCCCAGAGTCCCAGGATCAAGTCCGCATCGGGCTCCCTGCTCGACAGAGAGCCTGCTTCTCCTCGTGCTCTCTCTCATGCTCTCTCTCTCAAATAAATAAATAAGTAAATCCTTAAAAAAATAGAATGGGGTCTTGTCTCATTCATTTTTATAGTCCCAATATCGAACACAAGATAGTAGTACTGTTATAAATGATTCACATTCTCTCTCTCTCTCTCTCTCACAGACACACACAGACACACAGACACAGACACACACACACACTATTGGGCATCTACTACTCTGAATGCCCAGACAGGAATGTTCCCAGAGATCTCCAATTGTGCAATGATACATGTACTCTCTATTCCATTCTCTCTCCCATGCTGACTTATGAATACAACCAGGGCTGCTTATCAACAGTCAAACCTAGAGTTCCCTGCTGCCTTAAATTTGAACAATAGCCGCCTTTACCCTCCTGGCACCTGGCACTGCACACTAATTATCAGAAGAACAACGTTCAGGGACTAATATTAATGAGTAAGTATTTAGGAGACATTTTAGGTATCTGGTCTCAGATCTATGGAAATTATAAAACTGACCAGAGAAACATGTTGGAAGTTGTCACAGGCTGATTCCTTGAGAAACAGATTCTGAGATTTGTGTGCAAGAGGTCTATTAGGAAGTGCTCTCAAGAACTGAGTGGAAGGGAAGCAGGATGGGCAGAGGCCAGAGAGGGAGTGGGATGCAGTGGACCCCACCAGGGGCTCTGGAGCCCACACGGCCTTTCAGAGACAGCTCTATTTGAAACAAGGGAGCTGGGCCTTGGTACCTCTGTAAGACTAGTCATGGAGCCCTGGGAGAGGCAGCTTCTTTGGCAGGGTCTAATTCCAAGCAAAGATTTCACTGTGAAGCATCACTTGTGGCAGATGGGAAAATGAATCTCTTGGTCCTGGGAAGAGATCTGGGCAGCACATCACAGCCTTCCCTACAGAGGTGTGAGTCAGACCTCGACTATCAGGCCTGACAATTCCTGCAGCGGAAGACCAGTCTGCAGTTACTTTCCTTAGCCCAGTCCAGACCTCAGAGGCTGGGTTCCCAATGACCCCGACGCAGTCCCTGACCAGGAAGTGCTCACCAGACCCCAAGAGACAGCAGCCATGTTGGACAGGCTAACCTTAGGCTGAAACGTACAGTACACCTATTGAAATTCTACTGCTTGGATTAAAAATAGAAGTCCTCCTCTGCTTTGAGGTACATCTAGTTGGGATTATATCCATAAGGAAGAAAAATCTGACTTCAATGTTCTGAGAAGAAGAAACAGCAAGAACAGAGGATCATTTCTCAAACCTGATGAACACTCTGGAGTTGGGACAGCCTCCGCTCTCGAATAGGAACCTGACTGTGGCAATGGGTCCTTGGAGGCCCACAGTGAAGAAGCAATGTTAATCTGAACCATGGGCCTTGCCCTCAAGGTCACTCCACTCAACCGACACAACATTAAAACCGTGCCACAGTGCAAACCCGAACTGTGAAGATGATCCCTCTCTTAGCGATTTTTCACAGGTTATCTGTATCTCTGTTATTACGAGGAGATTTAAACTTTTGAACTATGTGTGTGTATATATAAACTGCCAGGGCAATATGCTTATCTAGTCCACCTTTGAAAGAAGTTCACTATCTTTAAAAAGTTATATATGTAATGAAAATACTTTTTGAACCATAATAGATTTAAAATTATTTTAACAGATCTTTCTAACAATCTAGTCACAAATGTTAAGGCAATTAGAGCAGCTTTGAGGTCAGAAAAGGGCAGGTAAGGTTAATCCAGGCAGAAGTTTGAAGAACATAATAGAAAGTCTGGAAAGGACCTTGGCCAACTGGTTTATCTTTCTGAGACTCAGTGTCTTCACCTGCACAAGGGCCGTAATAATGCACTGCGGGCTAATTTTAGGCATCAATGAGACGACACCTGTAAAGTGACTACATGCAGAGGATCATGTTAGTTTCCACTGCCGCATCATCTTCTACATAAACTCGTGGAGAAATTTTCTAAGATGAGTCTTAAAAAAAAAAAAAGGCACATGACGTTTCCATAGCTCAGATCTATAGCAAAAAAAGAAAAAAAAGTGCATCAAGAGGGCAAGCGCAAAGAAATTGTGACTCGTGCCATAGCCAGTGATTAAACCTTAATACAACTTGACAGTTTTAATTTTTACATAAATACCACCAGGGCCTATCATTCACATTATGGATTTCAAGCTTAACAAATGTAATTTAAAAACAACAAAGCTGCTTTTAAAGGAGTACTGTCAAAGCGCTGACATTTTCAAAATTGAAAATGCTCTGTGTATAAGATTTGAAATGGAAAACCCACCAATTTTTCTCTTTACCTGACAGAAGTTATCAGGATGGACCCTGAGAATGCCTGGACATTTTTTAAGTTGAGTTATTGATAGGTTGGGACGATTTCTCATGGAATTATATATATTTAGATATAGAACAAGAGCTAGTAATTGCTGAAATTTGCTAAACCCTTACAGAGACAGGCACCGTGCATAAATTATCTCTTTAATCGACACAGAAACTCTGCAGGTCCATTACTATCATTACCTTCATTTTACCAAAGGCAAAACAAGAGCTGAGGGAAAGCTGGGGGTTCCGTGCCACTGATTCCAAATCTCCTCTCACTTATATTATCTGAATGATAGGACAAACCACACGGTGGGAGGGAGGCTAACAGAGGTCCTAAGAGAAGAGATTTCAAAACCCACCGCTAGCCAACAACAAGGAGAAGACCGGAACTCAGTTCCCAGACCCATGTTCTTCCTCACGTATCTCACGTGCTTTCTGGACCGTGGTTCTAGCACACGAGATTAGTGTGTATGCAGCAAAACAAAGCTTTGTATGTTCAAGACACAGAACTAAGTATTGTGACTCTAATGCAACTCACCAATCTATCAACAACATGTGTGGGTCCCCTCTCTTTGGACTTCAGCACTAAATTCAACTAGTAAATATCAAAATAAATAATTTTGTGATGCACCTAAAACTGCTTACTATGTGAGTTTTTAACCAAATTAAAAATAATAAACAATATATTATCTTATCCAACGCAAATAAGAAATATACCTGGTTTGTGGGTAATAAGTCTACAGACGAGGACAGTACATTACTCTTCTCACTTCTTCACCATTTGCATAACACACTCATTCTTTCATTCAGCAAATATTTACTGAGTATCTACTATGTGGCAGACACTGCTTAGCATGGGAATGCATCCCTGAGTAGCAACAGAACAATCTCTTCCCTCAATCTCTGCTGGAGAGGGGGACCAGAGAGAAATCAAGGTGAATTTTGTTAGTCCTTTTTGTTAAGAGCAGTAGTGAAAACAGTAGAAAATACATACTATTTTTGCAAGCTTCTTGAAATAGGCTTCAAATCTTTCTTACTTCTCAATACCTAATAATGGATTTTACCATGTGAACGTATGCAGAAAAGGTCCATCAACAAAGTCAGCCAACATTTATTTAATATCTTCTACTTTCCAGATGCAAAACCAAACATATTGTCACAGTTCAAAAGAGCTTATATTTTAGTGAATTAATCAAAGCAAACAAAAAGTAGTCAGCCAACATACATACCACCCTGGGTGCCCTAATGCAGGAAAGACCACCTTTGCACGTACAAATATCCCCCTCTTCACTTCTGTCTTCTTGTTTTGTTGCCTTGTAAAGCCAGGAATATAACCAGGTTAAGACAGAAACCATAGGAGAGTGGCAAACCTAACCCTCTAGCTCACTTCCAGACAATTCCTGGGAATTGTTAATGTGCAAAGTAAGAGCCAGATTGGCCAGATTCATATTTATGTCCTGCACAGTAGTATACAGACATTCCGTGTGCAAATGCTGGCGATTTCAAGGTGACAAGCCTCTGACTGAAAAGTCTAGAGGTCGATAGTCTCCTTTGGGGTCACCTGGCCTTGCCATCACCTCAGCTGACAAAGAGGAAATTTTTAGAAAATAAACCTTAATAAGTTTTAACAGCAAGGTCTCCGCTTTCAAAATAATTATGAGACACCATTTCTTCCGGGTTAAAAAAAAAAACTGATTTCACATTTCTGTCTGTTATTTGCAAGTCTTGTGTGAGTAAACCGGTACAAACTGACTACGAAGACCTCATTTTTCAAGCAAAACACAAGAGCACTTAAATATAATGATAATGGGTAGATGCCTTTTAAATACACACCCCACTTTTTTCTTTTCTTTTTTTCTTTTTTTTTGGTCTGAGAGACAGATTTGCACTTGTTATAGAATGACTGAGTCACTCACTCATAGCAATGCCACTTGTGAGTAATGGCGCGATTGCTTCCTTCTTGGGGTGTTAAGTATTTTCTCTTGTCTCTGTCTTTCCCTGTATATACTAATATCTAATTTTCATGTTGGTTATCAAAATGCAGGCAAACATTTTCTCCTATTGGACGGGAAGACAGAGGGCATTTTAGAAACTCCAGAGCAGTTTAAGCCTCAATCATGTTCTAACTTATTGATTTATGCGAATCAATACGCATTTTTGCAAACTATCTTTTAGCGTTCTCTTTTTTTTTAAAGTTAGCACTTAGCAGTAGAATTAGGTCATTTTCATTAGAAAAGAGTTCTAATTAACTAGTTCTTTATTTAAAAGAATACAAGTTCTCCTCTCAAGATTCTATAACACTTTGTCAATAGTTCAGAACAGGGCTAATGATCATCATTAACGAAAGCCCAGAGTGAGTGTGAGATCCTTATTGTATTCCTTTTATCAAAGCATAAGATCCTAGACAAATACAGCTTGACAGCAATCATTTTCTACCTCACAAATAAGTAAAACAAGCATATGCCACAGAAGCTGACAGAACGTGTGTGGTTGAAAATAAATAATATCCCTTGCCAATTTTAACAGGTATTCAAATTTGGGGAAATATTTTCTCCTTCTTTGTTTCGCCTCCTCCTTAAAAAAAAAAATTCTACTCAGATGTCCCATGTTCATTATAAATAATCTCTTATATAGATATCGGAAAGACAGAATAAGAGGCAATGAAATAACTCCAATCTTCCATTTCTCTTAAGAATAGAGGGTATATTAGAATTTCACAGGCGGTGGGGCTGGGGTTTCAGGGAGTTGGGGGATGGGCTTGTGTCTTTTGAAAATGCTTTTCGGGTAATTCTGATATATCTTCTGGTTGAGGACTTAGAATTTATTTCCTTGGTTTGCCTGATCATGTGTCTCAATTATATTATGAATGGCTCCAATCTCTAGTCCCTTAGAACAATACATTTACTAGGAGAGACCCCCTGCACAGTGACTCTGTCTGAGGAATGGGGCTAAGTGTAACTACTGCATGGGTATGTGGGGGGGAGGGACGCAAAGAGAGAGACGTTTGTAAAAACTATACTATTTTATTAGTTGCACATGTACTAATATTAATGTACTTAACAATAGCACAATCTGCCTTACAACATCTAGCTCCTTCAGAAATGATCTTTTATAGGCCCAACATTTTCCTCATTAATCTTTAATTAAAGTTTAAAATAATTTGTTTTACCTCCTAGGAAATCCTATGTCCTGACCTCCCTTCAGTTTCCGTTATGCATCTACAAATGCATCTCCTTGTACAAGAAGACTAGTTGCTTATGGATTCCAAGTTTCCCAACCAAAGTCAATCTATTCCCTCTTCAATTTCTCACAAATTCCTAAGGGAATTCAAATCCTCCTGTGTCCTTTCCACTGTCTGGACAATACTGTGGTGACATCTAGGGTGATAAAACTGCATTCCAAGGGACCTACCAAGACTGTGTTGCCATCGGACTCCGGCCTAAGCTTTGCCCTAACTCTCCTGATGTTTCCTAGTCTGGGGTCAGTCTAACACATTTCTGCCTGTGGGTTTATAAAATCTCTTACATCTTCTCTCAAAGAATAAGAATAAAAATATATTTGTTTTTTTAAAACTCAAAATCACATTCTATTGCATTCTTCTGAAATACTGGATGTTTCCGCCATAAACTGGGGTACCATCATTTACTCGGTTTGTACCCAGCCTTTTTGCTTTAGTTTCATGATCTCTTAGTTAATTCGGTTCTTCTGAGCTAATTACAATTCCGTTAGATGAAGCAAGGCCATTAAAGGCAGTACTCAACCACTTAGTACACTAGCTAAAAGTTCCTGTCACCCCATCATACTCCTCCAAGAGCTTCTTTTCCATAATTTACACCTTATGTTTCTCTCTCTCCAATGTTTACTGTTTTCCCAATGATTTAACACCTTTGCTCATTTTCCATTCCTCTTCTAACCTGTTTAAAATATCCATGATGTAATGGTTAATTGTAAACAAGACTTTTCTTTTTCTTTTTTTTAAAGATTTTGTCAGAGACAGAGAGCAGTGCACACATAAGCAGGGGGAGCAGCAGGCAGAGGGAGAAGCAGACTCCCCCACTGAGCAGGGAGCCCTATGCGGGACTCAGTCCCAGCATCCCTGGGATCATGACCTGAGCCGAAGTCAGAAGCTTAACCGACTGAGCCACCCAGGCATCCCAAGATTTTTCACTTTTTAGCGAAGAATAACATTTGCTTGAGATTTAAAAAAAGCTTTGGGCGCCTGGGTGGCTCAGTCGTTAAGCGTCTGCCTTCGGCTCAGGGCGTGATCTGGGATCCCTGCTTGTGTTCCCTCTCTCGCTGGCTGTCTCTGTCTGTCAAATAAATAAATAAAACCTTTAAAAAAAAAAAAAAGCTTGCAGAGGCCTTCATTCTATCCCATAGTGGGTCCATACCTAAGTTATACCTTAGGAACCATAATAAAAGAGATTCTTACATACTTCATTTCTACAAACACAGGAGCACACAAACACGTATCTTACTTGGAATTTATGTTAAAAAACTACATAGGGCACTAGATTCAAATTCTGAGGTTCAGTAGCGAAGAAAGTTCATAAAACGTTACTATTATTCCAGACAATCTGTAAACAAAGATGTACTAATGACTTTCTCTGTGGTTTCATTTCCAATCTTCAATATAGTTAGGCAATTATAAAACAAGTGATTATATCTGTGTCACTGAGCATACACCATTTCTAAAAGCCAACTACTTGGTTCCATTTCCTTTCTTCCTTCCTCCTCCCTGTCATCCCAAACTCCCAACAAAAAGCTTACCGGTTGGTTAGTCTGTGTGTTATTAGTTCATGGAAATGCTAGTATTATTTAACAATAAAAATAAAAATCTCACTCAAGCCAGCACTGAATTATTCATGCACTCTGATTTTACATAATTTGGCCAATCCTCTTTGTATTGCTATTTCAGTTTCTATCACTAAACAATTCTCCACTAGGTCCACCTTGGGTTCCTGTGAACAAGGAGATAACACTTGCAAAGAGTTTCCTCGGAGATGATGTTCCGAGCTGATGTCCAAACATTCGCAGCCAAAGCCTAAACTACGAAAACCAGCAAGGAATACCCTCAGTGCCCGGAATGAAAAGTAGAGTATTAACAATACTTTTTTTAAAAAAAAAGAAATCAAATTTCTTTAGAATTTAAAAATCTGTAATGACACAAAAGCTAGCAAAATTAAACCATCACAGGAACAGACGTTTAAGACTTACATTGTCACTCTATATTTTCATTATAAGTGCACAGACCTAAGACATCATTTAAAACACAATTAAGGCACTCAAAGTGGTTTTGACATTAAAAGTTCTTAATGGGCAATGTCAGTCTCTCTGTTCAGTAAGTAGCAAGAGGAAGGGGAAGGAGCACAATGGAGCAAGTGAGTGTTGAGAAGGTAGGGTACAGGAATTAGAATGCACTTTGCACTATCAGCAAAATGTCAAGAGCCCGCAAGGGGAGCCATGACGGTGGCCAACATTCTAGACATCACCGTGTTCAGGCACCGCAGTGCAGGGCTTTATCTCAGACAGCAAGCCCTCTGAACTTCACTGGAATTTTGCTCAGAGTTGGGGGGGAGAAGCTTGTTTTGGTGGCAATACCCAATCAGAGCTGAAGAAAGCAAGAGAGAGCAAAGGTGGCAAAGCAGTGGGAACCAAACAACTGAAAGGAATTTTGAGAACTGCCTTCTCCTGCAAGAGGAGGGGCTCCTCTTTTTAACACTGTTTATTGTTTTGCTCATTTCCAAAATATGGTTTTAACAACTCATTAATGTAACTGACTGGAAGTGTAAACTAAACCTTTGTGACGACATTCGAATGTTCAGCGTTAAGTGTGGGAAAGGAAAAAAAAAACACAGATGGAAAATACTGTAATGAACTGACATGTTCTATTTAAAAACTGTTTGTCAGCCGTAGTTAAGTTGACACTGTCAGCATGGCAACAAATCATAACATTTTGCATGTTTTGCTGCATGCCTGAAGCAGGGAGAGCACACAGCACGCCTAGATCATAGTGGTGGGAGTTCGGGAACGGGACAATCCACGGGATGGAAGAGAACGTGTCTGACCTGTTACTCCCTAACGGTCAGCCACCGGGGAAGTATACATGTCTGGTGGGCTATTTCTTGGTGTCTATGAAAGACAACCCATGTTCAGGGTTTTAAAAATGGGATGCGAGGGGCCCAGGAGGACTAAGGGGATGCCCTCCTCTAGAGGCTTTGTCGCAATTCACGTAGAGATTCACGCACTACAAGCGTGACGTCCTCCACCAGATGCCCCTCCGCTGTGGCTTTACCACCGGGGAGAGAAAGGCAATGATAAATCACCCAAACTGGAACCAGCCTTGGAAGCAGGAGATCTGTATGCCTGGTGTGTGACAGACAAGGCTGGTCCTCTTCCCTGGTTCCTGGCCCCAAGGCCAGCATGTATTTCCCAGTCCCGCAGCTCATAGGCCACATGACTGAGCTCTTGCCAAGGAATTCTGAGCAAAAGTACACCTTCTACCTCGTTCATGAGAAAAGCTCTGCACCTTGATTTTGCTCATTTCCCCTTTCCTTGGCCGGGACAACCAAGGTCCAGTACAACCCTGGAGGCCAGGTGTTGGAGATCGTTGCCTGAGCCTCCTCAACACTCCTGAGGGGCAGAGCCACCTGTCAACCTACAGCCTTCACTTTAGTCTGTCACAGGAAAGAGAAGCAAACATCTACATTCTTTGTTCCGCACTACTGTGGAGAATGTTTGTTGTAGAAGTCTATTACCCAAGACGCACTGAGGTCCTGACTCTAACATTTGGTTATACGATGCCTTAGGAAACTCACTCGAGCTCTTTTGAGCCTGTTCTCGTTCTGTAAAATGGACACGATCATATTTGCCTTGTTTTATCTAATGGAATATGGACATAAATCATTCTGTAAAATGCTGTGAAGCAAACATAAAATATAAACTAATATAAGGACTCAAAAGAAAGAGCAATTCCTTCCAGCTGGAGTGATTAGACAAGATTAAAGAGAAGAACTTGAGATGAATCTTAGTAACATTTTGATAGGATTTTAACTTGAAAAGAGGATACACAAGAATGGAAAAAAAGCATCGTGCAAAATTAAAAATAGTGCATCTTTCAGAGGAGAGTAGAAAACAGTTTGACTAAAACAGAGGAATCTAGCAGAAGGATAATGGGAAATAGGCTAGAAGATAAATTTGAGAGCCAGATTGTAGTAGGTAAGAGAGAGGAACCCTAGGATAATGAATTCTGATTGATCTTTAGGTAGTGGGGGTAATTTTGCCCTCTTCACCCATGCTTGGCTGAGGATAGTTATTTGCTTGAGACACTATAGTGATGGCTTGCTTGGACCTGGGACAGCCATTTTGTGGTCTTAATGGAAAGGCCAAGAGAATCAGAAAGATCCCAATCCAGAAACTCAACGCTGCAGAGCAGCCGAACAAACCTAGAAGCACCTATCCCGAAGGTTCCTGTGGCATGGAATAATTAAATGCTTATTTTTAAACCAACACTGGTAGGCATTTGAGCTACTTGTAGCTGAAAGCATTCTTAAAAAGGAAACAGCATAAATGGCTAACTTAGTATCACAGAGAACAAAATACTTGGGGAGAAATTTGATCTTTGAAAAGGTTATTTACAAACTATCACTTTAATTTCTCAGACATGTGCCCTTTGTGATCAATATACTGGAGCCACAGACCCTGGGAAAAACATTCTAAGATGTATTTATAAAAGCAATCTAGAAATTCACTTTTTACAAAGAAACTTTTTTGTTATTAATAATTTGTAAATTTGTACTTATTTTACAAACCAATCATTTTTATGATACTATTGGTACATAAAAATTACACATATTTGGGCAGCCTGAGCAGCTCAGTCAGTTAAGCGTCTTTCCTTCAGCTCAGGTTATGATCTCAGGGTCCTGGGATTGAGCCCCACATAGGGTTCCTTGCTCAGCGGGGAGCCTGCTTCTCCCTCTCCCCGCCCCTGCTCTGTCACACTCACTCTCTCTTTCAAATAAATAAACAAAATAAAATAATCCAGACATTTAAAAAATTACACATATTCAAAAGAAAGTCAAAGAAGTTTTTGTTAAAACTTCAGAGCTAAAAAAACCCTGATAAATCAACTACATGTTCTGCATAGCTTTACAGAGGAGGAAATTCAGGCCTAGGTACTCTATCACATGCCTTGCTAAAATGCATGACTTAGAACTCAACCCTTGCTTTTTTTTTTTTCCCCCACCAAAAAGAAAAAAAAAATCGCAATTAGTCCCATTGCTGTCAAGTAAGATTTTCTTTTTGTTCCCAGTATAAGAAATGCACAAAAAATTTATTTTTAAGCTCAAAGCTCAAGTTTTCCTGGCATTACCTATAAACAGTACATCTCACCAGTAGCATATGTATCTAAATATCAACTTCAAAGTGGAATATTTTAATAAGATTTAGACCAAAAGGACCTACCGAGGCACATACACAAGGACAAGAAGCATGTTGACAGTATTATGCATTATCTCTGTGACATCCATGCATGATTTGCTAAATATCTCATTTCATATCATGTCCTATATCTGGCCATTTCCCTAGATCTAGTTCTACATTAAGCAAGGATCGGAAGTGAGTCTGAACGTAAGTATAGTACTAGAAAGTAATACCAATGTAATTTCTTCTTCTCCCTCTAGCTATTACTCTCTATATATTCCCAAGGGTTTTGCCAGGTTAAAGCAGGGGCAGCCGGGGGAGAAAAGCTGCCCTAGATAATTAATAGCCCTCAATCATGTCTCAAAAACAAACATACAGGAGAAAGGGGAGGTAAAAATTGGACCTGCTCAGTATCTCTTACATATTTGAAGTTAAGTTGGGATGGGGGCGCCTGGGTGGCACAGCGGTTAAGCGTCTGCCTTCGGCTCAGGGCATGATCCCGGCGTTATGGGATCGAGCCCCACATCAGGCTCCTCCACTATGAGCCTGCTTCTTCCTCTCCCACTCCCCCTGCTTGTGTTCCCTCTCTCGCTGGCTGTCTCTATCTCTGTCAAATAAATAAAATCTTTAAAAAAAAAAAAAAAAGTTGGGATGGGGCAACATGAAAAATGCTTAGAGTACTCTGATGTATTTTCTCAGATTGAATAATTGCTATTTAGTCGACTTCTTCATGTAAAATAATTCTGTCATTAAGAAGAGCACTAGGCAGGAGAAAACGATGCTTCAGTCCAAATCACAAATAATCTTGTTATTGCACTGACAAAAATTTTTCTTAGATATTCTTACAACAAACACTGCATCATTTGGATAAATGGAGTGGTACACAAAGAAAAACTGCTTAGCTGTGGTTAATTTTGATTCCACACCATAAGAGCCATAGTGGGGACTCATTCAAATACAGTCTGTCCCCTTTTAAATGCTGCTCCCATTTCAATTTTCATAAAGCATCATGATTGCTTAGTGAAAGAGAATCACTCTTCATCTGCTGCTGATAGGAATATGATCAGTAATCTTCAATCCCTTTCTTTGCAAAATCAGAATCATGTCTGACACTTAGAATTCAGGATTTCTATACAACAGATTTCCTAGACAGATCCTGGAGGCTGCTGTCCCTTTGGGCTGGCCCATAGCTATGTTCCATGTCCACCACCCCACCTCTAAATTTTAGTGCCCTTATCTTCCCAGGGTGTTGGTTGACATCATTAGATATTTTTGAACATGCTTCTTCATGGCTAATCTTGGAAACTGAGCAGGTCAGTATTTGGGTGGAAGACGGTGGTGGCAAGCCTCCAAGATGTCCCCCAGTAAGACCCCCCCCTTATATTCATACCTGTCATAGGCCCCTCCCATATTGTACCAGGATCGGTCCATGTGACCAACAGAATATAGCAGGAGTGCTGGTATGTTACTGCAGAGATCAGATTATCAAAAAACCCTGCAGCTTCTGTTTTGTTCTTTCTCTCTCTCTCTCTCTGATCACGAGCTTTGGGGAAATCAAGCTGCCATGCTGTGCACAGCCATAGGGAGAGGCCCATGTGGCAGGAAAGCAAGACCCCAGGCTGGCCGCCATGTGAGTGAGCCTGGAGGCACACCGTCTGGCCCTGTCATGCCTTCAGGTGACCCCCCTCTTGGCCAACACCTTGGGTGCAGCCTCTTGAGAGACCCTGAGTCAGGACTAGCCAACTAAGCTGCTCCCATGTTCCCAACTCTCAGAAACCGGGCAAAAGGATAGATAATTTGTTGTTTTCAGCCAGTTATTATTTCAGGTCATTTGTAACGCAGCATAATACCTACTAAGAGGCACTACAGAGTTTTTGGTTTGGGGTTGTTTTCCTTCTCGTATTTAAGTGACTTGAGAATAGGAGACTTATCTTCATCTTGAGGCTCAGCAGAGTTCCTAAGGACACAGCAGACCCAATAACCGTCTTCTGAATGATGATCGTCTCCTTCCTGTTTTTATCATTAAAGTAAATTCAATGACAATTACACATCCAGGCTTCTGACTTAACTAAGGAAATTTTTTTTTTAAATAATGTGGTTTAAACCAGAGAATACAGAGGAGGAGAAAAAAAAATCAAAAAATGAGATCACCTTTCAAAAGCTCCAATTTTTTTAATGCTCCCACCATTAAGAGTTCAATATAAATTTACAATGAGGCTCAGTGAGCAATTTAGGAAGCCTTGGCCTCCTGCCTTATAAGCATTCATGATTACAAACTAAAACTTGGCCTCACCAGCTAAGCCATGACAGCATGATGGGAAAGACTAAAGGCTGACGTAAGTTAAAAGAAATAAACTGCTGTAGGTCTTGCGTTTTAGGGGACAGTAGACTTATACTCAATATGATCTAGGGAGAACATTCCTAAAGGTGAGTATCCCTTGTTAACTTGGAAGCTTAGGGAGAATCAGGAACCAAACACCTTCCTCACTTCTGCAGGTGGCAATTATGTTCTGCAGTGGGAGTCTGTTCTGATAGATCTGATAGACGCATTCCTCCGGGTCCATCAACCCCCATATTCTAATACATTCTTACTGAGAAAACACAGGTTACAGAAAGGGGTAAAATAATCCCATCGCCATGTTGAGAAATGAAGATGTATCCATTTGGAAATCTCTTAGGAGATGTGTTTGTTTGAGCTGACATTTACTAACAGGGCAACATTTCTTTTTCTTTTTTTTCCCCCCCACTGACTAAGCCCCTTTCCTAGACAGTAATCTCCTCTGGAAGAGAGTTATTAGAGTTATTACTCCAGAGTGTAGTGAAAAGAGTTCACTGAGTAGAAAGAAGAAAAGCAAAGGTTTTGCTTAGCACACTTGAAGTTTTACCAAAGGAAAGTTCAAGTTCCATGAATGAAAAGGCAGCATTTCACTGGGAAATAATTTCCCTTGATTGCATGAGCTGTATCTTTAGGGACCACAAATCTGGGTAATCTCCAGCCTTCTCCTTCTTCCAGGAAAGAAAAGACTCAGGAAAAGCTGGCTTCCTTCCTTCTACCCTCAACTAGCTGAGCCAAGAGTAGGGTGTTTTTTTTGTTTTGTTTTGTTTTGTTTTGTTTTTGTCATTAAAAAAAAATCACTAAAATATTAAAAGAGAAAAAAACCGAATGGGGTGGTACAAAAAAAGGCCTCAGGTTCAGTTAACTTCCATTCCACAAAACAAGCTTTGATTCTTGCATCACTTGACAAAGACTGCTTACTTCTCAAAAATGTGAGGACTGTCCCAAAGGCATAAGGTAATATGCCCTAAGGACTAAACCATAAGCCAACACACTCCTTGGGAAAATAAACTGACAGTTCTGTTCCTTAATTACATTCTGCTTTTTCATTAAAATAAATAATCAGACTACGTAATACATTACATTTAAACCCATATTTAAAAAAACATGAACACCTATATATAAGAAAACTGGTGATTTTAAATGTTGACTTCTGAAATTTTGATTATAAGAACATTAAGACTCTTCTGTTGTTTTTATCTCAGAAATTATCAGTAAAGCACCAAGGAGAAACAGAAACAGAGTCTCCATTTTTTTTCCTTCATATTCTCCATTCTTGATGAAAATAGGAGACATACCAAACCTGAACCATGGTGTAAGGAGTTGAAAAGTAGAGTGTAGAGCAGTATCTCTTCAAGAGATATTCAGGAAGTAAACTGTAAACACAAGCAAAGTGGGACAAGAAGAAGATGCAGGACTCTTCACCCTGAAAGCTCAGGGATCAAGGGCATTGGGTATCAGGCATTGGTGTGAGGCAGAGGTAAGGCACGCAGCTAACGTCAGGTGGGGGTGCCTGAAAGTTTGTCCCCCACATCTTCTACCTATTCCCTACAAACCACAGCATCTACTCCTCCTTCCTCACTTTGTCTCTGGAGAAACCAAGCTAGAGAAATTCTAAGGACCACAATACCAGGTATGTGGGGTGTCAGAGAAGAAGATGGGTTCTCAAAACACTTATTGAAAATGAGGGCGTTGTAGGAAAGCCTCCACTCCCTCCCCTTCTTCCCCACTGGGCTCCCAGAATGCTCTAGGCAATTGTATATATCCAAGGCAGGACAGTGGATGACTCTGTTCATGAGAAATGGAAGGTTCTAGAGAAAAGACCTAGAGACACCAGTATTTCGGAATTCTCTCAAGTGAAACAACTGGTTTACAAAATCACCATAGCGTAAAGACAACCCATCCATGACCCTAACCATGCATCTTTCACCTATTTACTACCTCATTCTTCAATATGAATAAAATGAGCATTTGAGCAATCTCTTCTCCTTATGGATTAATACACATCTTCTTAAATCGTGAAAAATCCTTCACTGGCCTCTATTGTCTCTTCTAGCTCTAGTCCAATCCCCCCATCCTTCTTTCTCCTGCCTAACTTTCTGTGGAGCCCCCTCTTCCTCAGCTCCTGGCATCTCCTTGACCCGGAAGTTTAATTTCACCACCAGCCCCACCCTCACACAGAATTCCTAATGCTCAGAGCCAGTGACTTCATGGTCGAACCCCTGCTATTTTAACACTACTGACTTGCTCAGTCACCCACCCTCAAAACCTCAGCATGCCTTTTTTTTTTTAAATTAACCTTTTATTTTAGAATAGTTTTAAATTTGCAGAAAAGTTGTGAAGACAGTAAGAGAGAGCCCCCATCCATATATCTACCACCCAGTTTTTCCTACTGGTAACACCTTAGGTTAGTGAGTCACATTTGTCACAAGTAATGAACCAATATTTACATATTATTATTAATGAAACTCCATACTCTATTCATATTTCCTTAATTTTTACCTACTCTCTTTCTGTTCCAGAACCCCATTAGCTGTTCTGTCTTTCTAGGCTCTTCTTGATTACTACAGTTCCTCAGACTTCCCTTGTTTCTCACGACCTTGACAGTTTTGAGGAGTACTGGCCAGGTATTTTGTAGATTTGAGATTTGTTTGTTGTTTCTTTCATGATTAGACTGGGGTTATAGGCTTGGGGATGAAAGACCTCAGAGGTAAAGTGCTGTTTCCATCACATCATATCAAAGGTACATACTATGAACATGGCTTATCACTATGGATAACTTGACCTTGATCCACCTGGCAGAGATCCACTGTGAAGTTACTCTTTTCCACCCTTCTTTCCACTGTACTTTTGAGAAAGAAGTCACTCTGAAGAGCCCACACCTCAGAGGTGGGGAGCTGTGTTCTCCTCCTTCAGCGCAGAAGATCCAGAGAGATTGCTTGGAATTCTTCTCTGCATCGGTCTTGACGCCTCCTTTGCCCTTGCTCCCATTTTATGTATTTTCACAATAAGTAAGCAGTACAGTGAGGGTCCAAGTCAGAAACTGTAATTCCAAGCCCTGATTCTTTGGACTGAGTCAAGAATGAATTACTCCTAGCACCTCAGGGCTTTCTTCCTCCTTTCTCTCCTTCCCTCAACAAATGCTGGTTATCAGCTGCACCCTGCACTGTACAGGGGACCCCACATTATCCTTGGTTTGGGTTTCTACGGTTTCAGTTACCCATGGTCACCCGCAGTCTAGAAGCAGATGGTCCTCCCTCTGATGTATTGTCAGAAGGTCAACAGTAGCCTAACATGACGTCACAATGCCTATGTCATTCACCTCACTTATCTCATCAGGTAGGCATTTCATCATCTCACATCATCACAAGAAGAAGGGGGAGTGCAATCAATAAGATATTTTGAAAGAGAAAGAGAGGACATATACATATGACTTTTATTATGGTATATTATGATAGGTGTTCTATTTCATTATTAGTTATTGTTATTAATCTCTTACTGTATCTAATTTATAAATTATACTTTACCATAGTTATGTCTGAATAAGAAAAAACAGTATATAGAGAGTTTGGAACTATCTGTGGCTTCAGGCACCCACCGGGGGTCTTGGAACATGTTGTGTTCTCCATGGATATGGGGTGACTATTGTATTGGCTTTAGGAACACAATAGTAAATCAAATCCATACAGTCCCTAAGGGCTCGAAGACTTGTAATAGTGGCTTATGGTTTAGCTAGGGAGTCAGAGAAGGTTTCCCTGAGGTGGAGACTTCTGAGGTAGGATCTGAATGGTGGGTAGAATTAAGTCCATGAAAAATGCCAAGGTTCTGACATGTGAGGGAGTGTAGGGGAGGTGCTCCAGTACCACAGCCAGGGGAGGGAGCACAAAAGAGGCCTCTGGAAAGCTAGGAAGGGCTGCTTCCTGCAAATCCTACAAGCAAGGTGTGGCCACTAATGGAGAGGCAGTGCCTTGCACAGATTCGAGTTTTAAATGAAGTCCACCAAGGGCCGAGTCTATATGAGTAGTGAGAATGGATGCAGGATGACCAGTGAGGAGGCCCCTCTAAGAGGCCAGACAGGAGGCGATGGTAGCTTGGCCTAAGGCAGGGACAGTAGAGATGGAGAAAAACAGACAGATTCTAGAGATAGAAACATCAGACCTTGGGTGACTGCCTTAACCTCTTTGTACCTCAGTTTCTTCATCTGTAAAAGAAAAATAAACATAAACCTACTTTATGAGGCTGTTACGAAGTAATGAATTAAGAAGCATAAAGCATTTAAACAAGTGCCTGGCTCCTAGTAGTTCTGCTATTAATAATATGACTTGCATGTTCTTGAATAGGGTACCCATATCAGCTGAGGAATTGATCCCCTCACTGACAAAATGAGGAGGCTTCGCTATATAATTTCCAATACCTTCTCCAGCCCTAAATGGTTAATATTCTTGGCCATTATTCTTTGCTAATCTAAAAGGACTATAAGCTCTTATGTATGCTGTTCTCCGAGAGATCACTCAATAAATGTTATGTATCTTATATAACCTATACCACTATACCCACTCCTTTTCAAAAAACTGACAATGAGCACAAAAGTGTTTTCCTGAGTAATTCTGAGAAATACAAAACTAATTTTCAATCCTAAACATTTTGCATTCAGGACTAGTAGTATTTGGCTGGCATTTCTACCCATTACACAGTGACTCTATCTTGCTGTTTCTTCCATGCTTAGAAAGTTATATTTCAGGAAAGAATCTACCCAGACAAGCTTAATCCAAAGACAGGGCCAAAGCCTGCAACCATGCTTAGAAAGTTATATTTCAGGAAAGAATCTACCCAGACAAGCTTAATCCAAAGACAGGGCCAAAGCCTGCAACCACACAGCTAAAACGGCCAATTTGATTACTCAGTGAGGATTTAAAAACATCACACCATGATTTATGGGCAGTACAAAGAAGAAGAACCTTGTCTTCCAGGAGCTTCCAATTCACACAGGGAAGCAAGGGGAATCCAAACACAAGAAAACTGAAGATAAGTCCATAGAAATTATGAATGATTTCTCAATTCAGACTGAAGAAGGACAAAAAAGAATTCAGAGGAGAGGAAATGGCAATATTTAACAACAAAAAGAGCCAAGACCACTGGGATATAGTATCACATTGAGGTTTTTATACCAATGAAAAGGCTGCAACATCTCAACCAAGAGGCCAAACTTTTGCTTCTCCCCACCTCTGGCAGAGCTCACATCTTCAGTACAATCACAAACCAAGAGGAGCAAAACAGAAACATGCCAGAGCCTTCTATTAGACTGGGTGACTTTATCTGTAATGGTAACTGCAAATATTTCATTTTTAGTAATTTGGGATTATCACTTATGTAGCCGCAGAACCATGTAATATTCTTGAGGAAGGGGGACCCTACCAAACCCTTGTTTATTTATAGGTAAAGATAACTTAATGGGGAGAGGGAAGGAGGAATCACAGTACTTTTCAAATGAAATTATAAGGAAACAAAAGAAAGAAACAGAAGTTGCTAAAGGTGAAAAAAAATAGACCACAAATTCAGTTGTAAATGAGCTAACATTGCAGGTAAATCTGAACTAATAAAACAGATGAATTTACTGAAAACTTAACACCTCTCAACACAGCTGTCTGCCCAGTCAGGAAACTATTAACATCTTGTCACCAATGCCCCAAGCACATCAATGATATGAATTCTAAAAACAACCCAGAACAACAAAAGAAATGCACCACACCAAGGAGCCAATGGCACACACGCCTTCTCAGCTCCCCTCTTGGTGCACCTCTGCACACTGAAGAAATTGCAAAAGCAGGAGGAGCACAGGCTGGAGAGAAAAGGTGGACAACAATGCAGACAACTTCGAAGAACAAGCGAAAGTACTTCAACCGACTTGAGACCGTTTAAGAAACGCCTTTTCAAAATGACAGTTAATAAAATGGCATGGGTATATATGTGCGAGGGGTTGTTGAAAGTCAGGAAAGCATCCCTGTAATAATGATAAGTCATTATAGACACTATTCTATTTTAATAAGAAAGAAACATCATTTTCTCAAATTGAAATACCAAAGCAGGGGTCTTTAATTACTTTTGGGCCAGAGGTTCCTTTGAGGATCTCATGAAAGCCAGAGACTTTCTCCTCAGAAAACTGCATGTGCTCACAAAATTTAGCATTTGATTTCAACAGAACTGACTGACTCACATCTCTACCGGCCATCAAACCCATCCCGATACGGGTTCCCCTTTGTCTTGCGGGCCCAGTGCAAAATGAAAATGCAGGGGGTGGGCAGGTGGTCCCCATCCAAAAAGTATTAAGAATTTCCAGATGGTGACAGAACATGAAACCAAGTGCAGGGCCCTTCAGAGCACTGGACCTTATGTGACTACACAGGTTACCCACCCATGAATCCGGCCCTGCTTATATTAGAAGAAAATTTCAAGTGTCTATGCCTCTTCTTTAATAGTACAGACAAATAACCCACCTTTCTCAAAGGGGCGACCACGAAGCACTTCACAGAGCTAAGCACCAGGCTGGGAGCTTTACTTTCACTTAATTTTTTCAGCAACCCTGTGAAGTAGATATGACTACCCCCCACCTACGGATTATGAAACCAAGAGTAATCTGCTGAAGGGAAAGGTGGTGCTCTACCTGTCGAAGAAATCCTTCCATGCCTTGAGCCAGGCTGTATTCCAGAGAGCACTCAACAGTGACTCGTATTTGGGGGTTTTGATGTCTTTGCTAGGGGTTGGGCTTTGGCTGAACCATGAAAGTCCAGAGTCTGTGAAGTCAGATGGTGCATGCTTATAGCATGAGTGAAGGACTGAAGAGGGGAGCGCCACCATTCCCTGCGCGGTCACGCCGCCCCACGGAGTCCCACAGCACCTACCTCCAGTAGGAATATGAGCTGGATGTGGAAGGAGCAAAATGCCAGCACTCTCAGAATTGTCCTTTTTCAATACGGACACAGCTAGGAGGAGAAATTACATAATTTCCATGAGAAATTATGCATTAAAATAGCACATGCATGCTACAAGAGCCCTGAATCTATTTTAAAAGAAGTTATTAAATCTTTAGAACCTGTAGTAATTTCTGATTTCTCCCAGCAAACCTCCAATTAATAGTTTTTTGAGACAAAGACTTGCAGAGCGGTCAGGTTCATCAGAGGGCTCTCTCCTCCCCCA
The DNA here is from genome assembly GCF_024610735.1 of Ursus americanus. Lineage (NCBI taxonomy): Eukaryota > Metazoa > Chordata > Mammalia > Carnivora > Ursidae > Ursus > Ursus americanus. Next base: position 54,816,125 of record NC_142128.1, on the reverse strand, counting down.
CACCCTCCCCTCCCCCTTTTCAGTTTGCCAGACAACCGGAATCCTCTATCGCCATTGATGACATTCAGTTTTTCCACTTTTTCGGAGGAGAATAAGAACTGCCACGATCACAACACATCATGAATTCAATAGTAAAAGACAAAGAATCTAAATATTTCCTAAAACTCCTTGGATTTTTATATACTTTGTTTAGCCAGTGGGAATAGGCCTGCCCCCTCCACTCTGGGGGAAGGGGGGAGGAGGGTAGTGTCTTCAGCCTCTGTCCTCTGGTTTTACCAGCCCTCCTCACACAACCCCTGTTGTGGCTCGGAACACTCTGGGATTAATCGCTCTGCTAGCCATTCCTATTTAAAAACCATCCTACTTTATGTCTTTTTTCCCCCGCTCCGTCCCTGATTTTTCTCTGATCCTTATTTTTCTCCTCAGCAGAAATTACCTACTGTCAGAGTGTTCTCCTCACTCCAAAGCCTTGTAACTGTATTCCACAGCGTTTTGTTTTGGGAAGCTTTTGTTAAGTAGATAATAGGCCCATTCGAACGAAGCAAGTTGCCGGCCAAAAGGTTCTACACAGGGTTATAATCTGTCAGCACCTCCCCTCCCCTCCCCCCTCCACACCTCCCCTCTATTCCAAATCCACAATCGTGAGGCAGGAAGTAAGAAAAAAAAAAATCAACCCACCAAATGATACACTACCTCGCACCCAGCCAGCAGCCGTCCCCTGTTCTGCTTGTACACTGGAAGTGTAAGCTGCATTTTCAAAATTATTCTGTCAGCCCCATGACAATTTAATTTATTTATTTTTTTTATCCAGTTTCTCAACTCTGTTTGGGTAGCAATGTCTCGTCAATATCTCATTCAGGTGTAGCATGGAAAAGCCTAACAACCCTGGGCCGGCAGCCAAGCTTACCAGTGACTGCCGCTCGCTTAACTGAGCAAAGATTTGCTCTGCACGAAGTGGGGCTTGACTCTACAAGAACCAGTAGTGACAGCGAGGGTGCCGGCTGGAATCCTAACAAAGCTGCTTCCAACTTGTGCTCAAGCAAGTGGAACCAGCACTTAAGCGGAATGTTAAGGGGCTTCAATCTTGGTACTTTTTTTTTTCCCCCATCATTTACCTTCTGAATA